>NC_091457.1:3122384-3199027 GCF_027789765.1 Dendropsophus ebraccatus | reverse complement strand
CCTGTCTCTTGTCCCTCTGTGTTGTCCCTGTCTCTTGTCCCTCTGTGTTGTCCCTGTCTCTTGTCCCTCTGTCTCTTGTCCCTCTGTCTCTTGTCCCTCTGTCTCTTGTCCCTCTGTGTTGTCCCTGTCTCTTGTCCCTGTCTCTTGTCCCTCTGTCTCTTGTCCCTCTGTCTCTTGTCCCTCTGTGTTGTCCCTGTCTCTTGTCCCTCTGTCTCTTGTCCCTGTCTCTTGTCCCTCTGTCTCTTGTCCCTCTGTCTCTTGTCCCTCTGTCTCTTGTCCCTCTGTGTTGTCCCTCTGTCTCTTGTCCCTGTCTCTTGTCCCTCTGTCTCTTGTCCCTGTCTCTTGTCCCTCTGTCTCTTGTCCCTCTGTCTCTTGTCCCTCTGTCTCTTGTCCCTCTGTCTCTTGTCCCTGTCTCTTGTCCCTCTGTGTTGTCCCTGTCTCTTGTCCCTCTGTCTCTTGTCCCTGTCTCTTGTTCCTCTGTCTCTTGTCCCTGTCTCTTGTCCCTCTGTGTTGTCCCTGTCTCTTGTCCCTCTGTCTCTTGTCCCTCTGTCTCTTGTCCCTGTCTCTTGTCCCTCTGTGTTGTCCCTGTCTCTTGTCCCTCTGTGTTGTCCCTGTCTCTTGTCCCTCTGTGTTGTCCCTCTGTGTTGTCCCTGTCTCTTGTCCCTCTGTCTCTTGTCCCTCTGTCTCTTGTCCCTCTGTCTCTTGTCCCTCTGTCTCTTGTCCCTCTGTCTCTTGTCCCTGTCTCTTGTCCCTGTCTCTTGTCCCTCTGTCTCTTGTCCCTGTCTCTTGTCCCTCTGTGTTGTCCCTCTGTCTCTTGTCCCTCTGTCTCTTGTCCCTCTGTCTCTTGTCCCTCTGTATCTTGTCCCTCTGTGTTGTCCCTCTGTCTCTTGTCCCTGTCTGTTGTCCCTCTGTCTCTTGTCCCTGTCTGTTGTCCCTGTCTCTTGTACCTCTGTGTTGTCCCTGTCTCTTGTCCCTCTGTCTCTTGTCCCTCTGTCTCTTGTCCCTGTCTCTTGTCCCTCTGTCTCTTGTCCCTCTGTCTCTTGTCCCTGTCTCTTGTCCCTCTGTGTTGTCCCTGTCTCTTGTCCCTGTCTCTTGTCCCTGTCTCTTGTCCCTCTGTCTCTTGTCCCTCTGTCTCTTGTCCCTCTGTCTCTTGTCCCTCTGTGTTGTCCCTGTCTCTTGTCCCTCTGTGTTGTCCCTGTCTCTTGTCCCTCTGTCTCTTGTCCCTGTCTCTTGTCCCTCTGTGTTGTCCCTGTCTCTTGTCCCTCTGTGTTGTCCCTGTCTCTTGTCCCTCTGTCTCTTGTCCCTCTGTCTCTTGTCCCTGTCTCTTGTCCCTCTGTGTTGTCCCTGTCTCTTGTCCCTCTGTGTTGTCCCTGTCTCTTGTCCCTCTGTCTCTTGTCCCTCTGTCTCTTGTCCCTGTCTCTTGTCCCTCTGTGTTGTCCCTGTCTCTTGTCCCTCTGTCTCTTGTCCCTGTCTCTTGTCCCTCTGTCTCTTGTCCCTCTGTGTTGTCCCTGTCTCTTGTCCCTCTGTGTTGTCCCTGTCTCTTGTCCCTCTGTCTCTTGTCCCTGTCTCTTGTCCCTCTGTCTCTTGTCCCTCTGTCTCTTGTCCCTCTGTCTCTTGTCCCTGTCTCTTGTCCCTCTGTCTCTTGTCCCTGTCTCTTGTCCCTCTGTCTCTTGTCCCTCTGTCTCTTGTCCCTGTCTCTTGTCCCTCTGTCTCTTGTCCCTCTGTCTCTTGTCCCTCTGTCTCTTGTCCCTGTCTCTTGTCCCTCTGTCTCTTGTCCCTCTGTGTTGTCCCTGTCTCTTGTCCCTCTGTGTTGTCCCTGTCTCTTGTCCCTCTGTCTCTTGTCCCTCTGTCTCTTGTCCCTCTGAGTTGTCCCTGTCTGTTGTCCCTGTCTCTTGTCCCTCTGTGTTGTCCCTGTCTCTTGTCCCTCTGTGTTGTCCCTGTCTCTTGTCCCTCTGTCTCTTGTCCCTCTGTCTCTTGTCCCTCTGTCTCTTGTCCCTGTCTCTTGTCCCTCTGTGTTGTCCCTGTCTCTTGTCCCTCTGTCTCTTGTCCCTCTGTGTTGTCCCTGTCTCTTGTCCCTCTGTGTTGTCCCTGTCTCTTGTCCCTCTGTGTTGTCCCTGTCTCTTGTCCCTCTGTGTTGTCCCTGTCTGTTGTCCCTGTCTCTTGTCCCTCTGTCTCTTGTCCCTCTGTCTCTTGTCCCTGTCTCTTGTCCCTCTGTCTCTTGTCCCTCTGTCTCTTGTCCCTCTGTCTCTTGTCCCTCTATGTTGTCCCTCTGTCTCTTGTCCCTCTGTGTTGTCCCTGTCTCTTGTCCCTCTGTCTCTTGTCCCTGTCTCTTGTCCCTCTGTCTCTTGTCCCTCTGTCTCTTGTCCCTCTGTGTTGTCCCTGTCTCTTGTCCCTCTGTCTCTTGTCCCTCTGTGTTGTCCCTCTGTCTCTTGTCCCTCTGTGTTGTCCCTCTGTCTCTTGTCCCTCTGAGTTGTCCCTGTCTGTTGTCCCTGTCTGTTGTCCCTGTCTCTTGTCCCTCTGTCTCTTGTCCCTCTGTCTCTTGTCCCTCTGTGTTGTCCCTGTCTCTTGTCCCTGTCTGTTGTCCCTCTGTCTGTTGTCCCCCTGTCTCTTGTCCCTCTGTCTCTTGTCCCTCTGTCTCTTGTCCCTCTGTGTTGTCCCTGTCTCTTGTCCCTGTCTCTTGTCCCTCTGTCTCTTGTCCCTCTGTGTTGTCCCTGTCTCTTGTCCCTCTGAGTTGTCCCTGTCTCTTGTCCCTGTCTGTTGTCCCTCTGTCTCTTGTCCCTCTGAGTTGTCCCTGTCTGTTGTCCCTCTGTCTCTTGTCCCTGTCTCTTGTCCCTCTGTGTTGTCCCTGTCTCTTGTCCCTCTGTGTTGTCCCTGTCTCTTGTCCCTGTCTGTTGTCCCTGTCTCTTGTCCCTCTGTCTCTTGTCCCTGTCTCTTGTCCCTCTGTCTCTTGTCCCTGTCTCTTGTCCCTCTGTGTTGTCCCTGTCTGTTGTCCCTGTCTGTTGTCCCTGTCTCTTGTCCCTCTGAGTTGTCCCTCTGTCTCTTGTCCCTCTGTGTTGTCCCTGTCTCTTGTCCCTCTGAGTTGTCCCTGTCTCTTGTCCCTGTCTCTTGTCCCTCTGTCTCTTGTCCCTCTGTCTCTTGTCCCTCTGTCTCTTGTCCCTCTGTCTCTTGTCCCTGTCTCTTGTCCCTCTGAGTTGTCCCTCTGTCTCTTGTCCCTCTGTGTTGTCCCTGTCTCTTGTCCCTCTGAGTTGTCCCTGTCTCTTGTCCCTGTCTCTTGTCCCTCTGTCTCTTGTCCCTCTGTCTCTTGTCCCTCTGTCTCTTGTCCCTCTGTCTCTTGTCCCTGTCTCTTGTCCCTCTGTCTCTTGTCCCTGTCTCTTGTCCCTCTGTCTCTTGTCCCTCTGTCTCTTGTCCCTCTGTCTGTTGTCCCTGTCTCTTGTCCCTCTGTCTCTTGTCCCTCTGTCTCTTGTCCCTCTGTCTCTTGTCCCTCTGTCTCTTGTCCCTGTCTGTTGTCCCTGTCTCTTGTCCCTCTGTGTTGTCCCTGTCTCTTGTCCCTCTGTCTCTTGTCCCTGTCTCTTGTCCCTCTGAGTTGTCCCTGTCTCTTGTCCCTCTGAGTTGTCCCTGTCTCTTGTCCCTCTGTCTCTTGTCCCTCTGTGTTGTCCCTGTCTCTTGTCCCTCTGTCTCTTGTCCCTCTGTGTTGTCCCTGTCTGTTGTCCCTGTCTGTTGTCCCTGTCTGTTGTCCCTCTGTCTCTTGTCCCTCTGTCTCTTGTCCCTCTGTCTCTTGTCCCTCTGTGTTGTCCCTGTCTCTTGTCCCTCTGTCTCTTGTCCCTCTGTCTCTTGTCCCTGTCTCTTGTCCCTCTGAGTTGTCCCTGTCTCTTGTCCCTCTGTCTCTTGTCCCTCTGTCTCTTGTCCCTCTGTCTCTTGTCCCTCTGTCTCTTGTCCCTGTCTCTTGTCCCTCTGAGTTGTCCCTGTCTCTTGTCCCTCTGTGTTGTCCCTGTCTCTTGTCCCTCTGTGTTGTCCCTGTCTCTTGTCCCTGTCTCTTGTCCCTGTCTCTTGTCCCTGTCTCTTGTCCCTCTGTCTCTTGTCCCTCTGTCTCTTGTCCCTCTGTGTTGTCCCTCTGTCTCTTGTCCCTCTGTCTCTTGTCCCTCTGTCTCTTGTCCCTCTGTGTTGTCCCTGTCTCTTGTCCCTCTGTCTCTTGTCCCTCTGTCTCTTGTCCCTGTCTCTTGTCCCTCTGAGTTGTCCCTGTCTCTTGTCCCTCTGTCTCTTGTCCCTCTGTCTCTTGTCCCTCTGTCTCTTGTCCCTCTGTCTCTTGTCCCTGTCTCTTGTCCCTCTGAGTTGTCCCTGTCTCTTGTCCCTCTGTGTTGTCCCTGTCTCTTGTCCCTCTGTGTTGTCCCTGTCTCTTGTCCCTGTCTCTTGTCCCTGTCTCTTGTCCCTCTGTGTTGTCCCTGTCTCTTGTCCCTGTCTCTTGTCCCTCTGTCTCTTGTCCCTCTGAGTTGTCCCTGTCTGTTGTCCCTGTCTCTTGTCCCTCTGTCTCTTGTCCCTCTGTGTTGTCCCTGTCTCTTGTCCCTGTCTGTTGTCCCTGTCTCTTGTCCCTCTCCGGCCGGGATGGGCGGGGGCCGCAGTAGTAGTAGAGGAGGAGGAGGAGGGGACGGCCGTGTGACAGCAGCCGCGGGAGGAGGAGGAGGAGGCAGCGGCTGTAGAGAGTTGCGCTCCGGAGTTGTGTAGTCTCGGGACCCGGGGGCGCAGCATGGGCAGCGGGACATGAGGCGGAGCCGGTCCCAGCATGAAGCCGCCGGAGAGCCCGGACAGGAACGGCTATGTGCGGAGCTGTGTGAGCCCGCTGGCCGCCGACCCCCCGCTCCCCCGCGGCGCCCTCTCCCCCGTGCTCCGGTTGCTGCCGCGGCTGCTGTGCGGGGCTGGGGCGCTGCTGGCGGCCTCGCTGCTGGGGGGCCCGGGCGGGGGGCCCGGGTGGCTGCACTGCCTGCTGCACGCCCTCAGCCCGCTCTTCAGCCTCGGCTGCGCCTTCTTCTTCCTCAGCCGGTACCTGTCGCGGTGCGGGGGCCCCGGGGCGCTGTGGCTGCTGGCGCTGCCGGTGTGCTGCTGCTGCGGGGACGCCGTGCTGCTGCTGCTGCCGGGGGCCGATGAGCTGCGGCTGCTGCCGGTGCTGCTCTCCGTGGGGCTGCTGAGCCTGTGGCGGGGGCTGAGGCTGCGGCACGCCGTCCTGCTGCTGCTCTTCTCCGGCCTGGTGTGGCTGGTGTCCCGGAGCAGCCTGGCCGCCCTGCCCCACACCCTGAGAGCCCTGGGCGGCTGCCTGGTGGGGCTGGCCGGCTCGCTGCTGGCGCTGGGCTGCGGCAATGGCCTCTCGGGCCGGGAGGCGCCGGCGGGGGGCAGGAGCGGGGCGGCCATGCTGGAGGACAAGGTGCCGGTGATCAGGCCAAGGCGGAGGTCCAGCTGCGTCTCCCTGGGCGAGAACCCCGGCGGCGGCGGCTACTGGGCCGGAGGCAAGATGTCCCGGAGACCGTCCCTGCCGTGCATCTCCCGGGAGCAGGTGAGGAGGGGGGGGGTTACTGACACGGGGGGGGGGGAAGGGGGGGTTACTGACACTCTGAGGGGGGGAAGGGGGGGGTTACTGACACTCTGAGGGGGGGAAGGGGGCTCCTACAAAACTTTCTCAAACTTTGTGTAACTTTGTAAAGTTGGGGGGGGCGGTCGGGGGAGGGGGTGTCAGTGGTCGGGGGGGGCAGTCAGTGGTCGGGGGGGCAGTCAGAGGTCGGTGGGGGGGGTTGTCAGTGGTCGGGGGGGCAGTCAGTGGTCGGGGGGGGCCTCTGTTGGTGCACTGGGTTTCCTGATGACGCCGCGCGCTCAGCTCTGCTACATCTTAGCACTCTTCTATCTTGTTGTTGTTGTTGTGCTCGCGGTCACATGGCGTCTGGACTCCCGGTAACGTTGTTTATGTTTTTCTAGAGTTTATCGATGCTGAAGTGTCGCGGCGGCCGGTGATGTCATGTGACCCTTTGGGGGGGTGCAGTGTCGGAAAGCTGGTCGGGGTGATGGATGGTCGGCAGCTCTGGGGGCTTGTATGTGGCCGCTCAGGATCTGGAGTAAAATGGCGCCGCGTCAGTAAGCGGGGGGGCGGGGTGGGGGCGGGACTGGACACCACCGGTGGCTGGATGTGATGTTGTTGCGGACGTTACTCACAAGGTGTGATGCCGTGGCGGCCGTTACCCACGAGGTGAGATGTCGTGGCGGCCGTTACTCACGAGGTGTGATGCCGTGGCGGCCGTTACCCACGAGGTGTGATGTCGTGGCGGCCGTAACCCACGAGGTGTGATGTCGTGGCGGCCGTCACCCACGAGGTGTGATGTCGTGGCGGCCGTCACCCACGAGGTGTGATGACGTGGCGGCCGTCACCCACGAGGTGTGATGCCGTGGCGGCCGTCACCCACGAGGTGTGATGTCGTGGCGGCCGTCACCCACGAGGTGTGATGTCGTGGCGGCCGTCACCCACGAGGTGTGATGTCGTGGCGGCCGTCACCCACGAGGTGTGATGTCGTGGCGGCCGTCACCCACGAGGTGTGATGTCGTGGCGGCCGTCACCCACGAGGTGTGATGTCGTGGCGGCCGTTACTGCTGCCCTATTATCTGTCGGTGTTATAATTCTGTATGCGCGGACGGCACGGTCAGACGCTGCGCTATATATATCGCTGCCATCACTGCTGTACTGTAATAAGATGATATCAGCCTCTCTTATATCACTGCTGTACTGTAATATATCAGCCTCTCCTCTTATATCACTGCTGTACTGTAATAAGATGATATCAGCCTCTCCTCTTATATCACTGCTGTACTGTAATAAGATATCAGCCTCTCCTCTTATATCACTGCTGTACTGTAATAAGATATCAGCCTCTCCTCTTATATCACTGCTGTACTGTAATAAGATATCAGCCTCTCCTCTTATATCACTGCTGTACTGTAATAAGATATCAGCCTCTCCTCTTATATCACTGCTGTACTGTAATAAGATATCAGCCTCTCCTCTTATATCACTGCTGTACTGTAATAAGATATCAGCCTCTCCTCTTATATCACTGCTGTACTGTAATAAGATATCAGCCTCTCCTCTTATATCACTGCTGTACTGTAATAAGATATCAGCCTCTCCTCTTATATCACTGCTGTACTGTCATAAGATATCAGCCTCTCCTCTTATATCACTGCTGTACTGTCATAAGATATCAGCCTCTCCTCTTATATCACTGCTGTACTGTCATAAGATATCAGCCTCTCCTCTTATATCACTGCTGTACTGTAATATGATATCAGCCTCTCCTCTTATATCACTGCTGTACTGTAATAAGATATCAGCCTCTCCTCTTATATCACTGCTGTACTGTAATAAGATATCAGCCTCTCCTCTTATATCACTGCTGTACTGTAATAAGATATCAGCCTCTCCTCTTATATCACTGCTGTACTGTAATAAGATATCAGCCTCTCCTCTTATATCACTGCTGTACTGTAATAAGATATCAGCCTCTCCTCTTATATCACTGCTGTACTGTAATAAGATGATATCAGCCTCTCCTCTTATATCACTGCTGTACTGTAATAAGATGATATCAGCCTCTCCTCTTATATCACTGCTGTACTGTAATAAGATGATATCAGCCTCTCCTCTTATATCACTGCTGTACTGTAATAAGATGATATCAGCCTCTCCTCTTATATCACTGCTGTACTGTAATAAGATGATATCAGCCTCTCCTCTTATATCACTGCTGTACTGTAATAAGATATCAGCCTCTCCTCTTATATCACTGCTGTACTGTAATAAGATATCAGCCTCTCCTCTTATATCACTGCTGTACTGTAATAAGATGATATCAGCCTCTCCTCTTATATCACTGCTGTACTGTAATAAGATGATATCAGCCTCTCCTCTTATATCACTGCTGTACTGTAATAAGATATCAGACTCTCCTCTTATATCACTGCTGTACTGTAATAAGGTGATATCAGCCTCTCCTCTTATATCACTTCTGTACTGTAATAAGATGATATCAGCCTCTCCTCTTATATCACTGCTGTACTGTAATAAGATATCAGCCTCTCCTCTTATATCACTGCTGTACTGTAATAAGATATCAGCCTCTCCTCTTATATCACTGCTGTACTGTAATAAGATATCAGCCTCTCCTCTTATATCACTGCTGTACTGTAATAAGATATCAGTCTCTCCTCTTATATCACTGCTGTACTGTAATAAGATGATATCAGCCTCTCCTCTTATATCACTGCTGTACTGTAATAAGATGTGACTGATATCGGCTGCTCCTCTTATTACGCCCCTGTACTATTATAACCCTTTTATGATTTCTGCTTCTGTAGGACACAGGGATCTGTCCGGATTCTCCTTGCGTCCCTCCATTAGGCTCAGCAGGGAGAGCCGACCCTTAAGTGCAGGACATCTGATCAATATTTAACCAGCAGCGGCTGATAAACCCTGCAGAGTATCCCTCCTCCTCCTCCTGGGGGCTGGGATGCGTCCCGCGCTCGGCTCTGCTTTCTCGCACAGGGTCCGGGTGTTTGTTATAGTTTCCGGATTCTTTTGGATTATCTGGAACTTTTCCTAAATATTTGGCCGTTTGTTTCTCCTCCTGAACGTGAGACGCGGCGTTTCCTGACCGGATTATCCAGCGCGGCCGTGTTCTCCTCTTGCAAAGCTGTGTGTGATACGTTGGCTCGGATACGCCACTATACCTGCGTGGACCCCCAGCCCCTGGCAGATCCCTGTGTGATACGTCGGCTCGGATACATCATTATACCTGCGTGGACTCCCAGGCCCTCGCAGAGCCGCGTGTGATACGTCGGCTCGGATACATCATTATACCTGCGTGGACACCCAACCCCTCGCAGAGCCGCGTGTGATACGTCGGCTCGGATACATCATTATACCTGCGTGGACCCCCAGCCCCTGGTAGATCCCTGTGTGATACGTCGGCTCGGATACATCATTATACCTGCGTGGACACCCAACCCCTCGCAGAGCCGCGTGTGAGACGTCGGCTCGGATACATCATACCTGCGTGGACCCCCAGCCCCTGGTAGATCCCTGTGTGATACGTCGGCTCGGATACATCATTATACCTGCGTGGACTCCCAGCCCCTCGCAGAGCCGCGTGTGATACGTCAGCTCGGATACATCATTATACCTGCGTGGACTCCCAGCCCCTCGCAGAGCCGCTTGTGATACGTCGGCTCGGATACATCATTATACCTGTGTGGACCCCAGCCCCTGGTAGATCCCTGTGTGATACGTCGGCTCAGATACGCCATTATACCTGCATGGCCCCCAGCCTCTTGCAGAGCCACGTGTGATACGTCTGCTCAGATACGTAGTTATACCTGTGTGGATCCCCAGCCCCTGGTAGATCCCTGTGTGATACGTCGGCTCGGATACGTAGTTATACCTGTGTGAACCCCCAGCCCCTCATAGATCCCTGTGTGATACGTCGGCTCGGATACGCCATTATACCTGTATGGACCCCCAGCCCCTCATACATCCGTGTGTGATACATCTGATCGGATACGCCATTATACCTGTATGGACCCCCAGCCCCTCATACATCCGTGTGTGATACATCTGATCGGATACGCCATTATACCTGTATGGACCCCCAGCCCCTCATACATCCGTGTGTGATACATCTGATCGGATACACCATTATACCTGTATGGAACCCCATCCCCTCATACATCCGTGTGTGATACATCTGATCGGATACACCATTATACCTGTATGGACCCCCATCCCCTCATACATCCGTGTGTGATACATCTGATCGGATACACCATTATACCTGTATGGACCCCCAGCCCCTGGTAGATTCGTGTGTGATACGTCTGCTCGGATACACCATTATACCTGTATGGACCCCCAGCCCCTCATACATCCGTGTGTGATACATCTGATCGGATACACCATTATACCTGTATGGAACCCCAGCCCCTGGTAGATCCGTGTGTGATACGTCGGCTCGGATACACCATTATACCTGTATGGACCCCCAGCCCCTCATACATCCGTGTGTGATACATCTGATCGGATACACCATTATACCTGTATGGACCCCCAGCCCCTCATACATCCGTGTGTGATACATCTGATCGGATACGCCATTATACCTGTATGGACCCCCAGCCCCTCATACATCCGTGTGTGATACATCTGATCGGATACACCATTATACCTGTATGGAACCCCAGCCCCTGGTAGATTCGTGTGTGATACGTCTGCTCGGATACGTCATTATACCTGCGTGGACCCCCAGCCCCTCAGATCCCTGTGTGATACGTCGGCTCGGATACACCATTATACGTGCGTGGACCCCCAGCCCCTGGTAGATCCGTGTGTGATACGTCGGCTCGGATACACCATTATACCTGCGTGGACCCCCAGCCCCTGGTAGATCCGTGTGCGATACGTCGGCTCGGATACATCATTATACCTGCGTGGACTCCCAGCCCCTCGCAGAGCCGTGTGTGATACGTTGGCTCGGATACGCCATTATACCTGTATGGACTCCCAGCCCCTGGTAGATCCCTGTGTGATACGTCATCTTGGATACACCATTATGCCTGCGCGGACCCCAGCCCCTGGTAGATCCGTGTGTGATACGTCTGCTCGGATACGCCATTATACCTGCGTGTTCCACAGGCCAGAAGTTGTGGCCGCTGGGGTGATGGCGTCAGGGACGTCATAGATGGCGGTTGTATAATCAGAGGAGCAGCAGCTGTCAGGATGGAGCGGCCATAAAGGGTTAATGATAAACTGCAGCTGAGAGACGGAGAGACAGAGAGAGAGAGAGAGAGAGAGAGAAAGAAAGAGAGACGGAGGGAGAGAGAGAGACGGAGGGAGAGAGAGAGACGGAGGGAGAGAGAGAGACGGAGGGAGAGAGAGAGGCGGAGGGAGAGAGAGAGACGGAGGGAGAGAGAGAGACGGAGGGAGAGAGAGAGACGGAGGGAGAGAGAGAGACGGAGGGAGAGAGAGAGAGACGGAGGGAGAGAGAGAGAGACGGAGGGAGAGAGAGAGAGACGGAGGGAGAGAGAGAGAGACGGAGGGAGAGAGAGAGAGACGGAGGGAGAGAGAGAGAGACGGAGGGAGAGAGAGAGAGACGGAGGGAGAGAGAGAGACGGAGGGAGAGAGAGAGACGGAGGGAGAGAGAGAGACGGAGGGAGGGAGAGAGACGGGGAGAGAGAGAGAGAGACGGAGAGAGAGAGAGAGAGAGAGACGGAGAGAGGGAGACGGAGGGAGAGAGAGAGACGGAGAGAGAGAGAGAGAGAGACGGAGACGGAGGGAGAGAGGGAGACGGAGGGAGAGAGGGAGACGGAGGGAGAGAGGGAGACGGAGGGAGAGAGGGAGACGGAGGGAGAGAGGGAGAGACTGAGAGAGAGGGAGAAGAGAGACAGAGCCCTCTCAGTGCCAAAATCTTCCCCACTGCTGCAGGTTAAATGTTAACCCCAAGCCAGAGGGGTCGAGTACGCGCGTCTCAGCTCTACTACACCGCATCAGCAGGGCCTATACACTACTACATGGGAATAGCAGAGCTGAGTGTACAGTGTAAGCTGTGATGTGTCCGGCCTATACACTACTACATGGGAATAGCAGAGCTGAGTGTACAGTGTAAGCTGTGATGTGTCCGGCCTATACACTACTACATGGGAATAGCAGAGCTGAGTGTACAGTGTAAGCTGTGATGGTGGAGGCCTATACACTACTACATGGGAATAGCAGAGCTGAGTGTACAGTGTAAGCTGTGATGATGTCCCGCCTATACACTACTACATGGGAATAGCAGAGCTGAGTGTACAGTGTAAGCTGTGATGGTGGAGGCCTATACACTACTACATGGGAATAGCAGAGCTGAGTGTACAGTGTAAGCTGTGATGTGTCCGGCCTATACACTACTACATGGGAATATTAGAGCTAAGTGTACAGTGTAAGCTGTGATGTGTCCGGCCTATACACTACTACATGGGAATAGCAGAGCTGAGTGTACAGTGTAAGCTGTGATGTGTCCGGCCTATACACTACTACATGGGAATAGCAGAGCTGAGTGTACAGTGTAAGCTGTGATGTGTCCGGCCTATACACTACTACATGGGAATAGCAGAGCTGAGTGTACAGTGTAAGCTGTGATGTGTCCGGCCTATACACTACTACATGGGAATAGCAGAGCTGAGTGTACAGTGTAAGCGGACTGTAAGGCCATTGTTCCCACCTCTCAGTGCTAGGGGGCGCCATGCTCCGGGGTCTGGTATATTAGCCATCTGTTGAATGCAGGGTCACCCCCTGGTCATGTTGTAAATTGTTGCCCTCTCCACTCACAGGTCACAGGGTGATGGGGCGGCTGGCGGGGTGTCCTCACAGGTCACAGGGTGGAGGGGCGGCTGGCGGGGTGTCCCCACAGGTCACAGGGTGATGGGGCGGCTGGCGGGGTGTCCTCACAGGTCACGAGGTGGTGGGGCGGCTGGCGGGGTGTCCTCACAGGTCACGAGGTGGTGGGGCCGCTGGCGGGGTGTCCTCACAGGTCACGGGGTATTGGGGCGTCTGGCGGGGTCCCCTCACAGGTCACAGGGTGGTGGGGCGGCTGGCGGGGTGTCCTCACAGGTCACAGGGTGATGGGGCGGCTGGCGGGGTGTCCTCACAGGTCACAGGGTGATGGGGCGGCTGGCGGGGTGTCCTCACAGGTCACGGGGTGATGGGGCGGCTGGCGGGGTGTCCTCACAGGTCACAGGGTGATGGGGCGGCTGGCGGGGTGTCCTCACAGGTCACAGGGTGATGGGGCGGCTGGCGGGGTGTCCTCACAGGTCACGGGGTGATGGGGCGGCTGGCGGGGTGTCCTCACAGGTCACGGGGTGATGGGGCGGCTGGCGGGGTGTCCTCACAGGTCACGGGGTGATGGGGCGGCTGGCGGGGTGTCCTCACAGGTCACCGGGTGATGGGGCGTCTGGCGGGGTGTCCTCACAGGTCACGGGGTGATGGGGCGGCTGGCGGGGTGTCCGCACAGGGTGATGGGGCGGCTGGCGGGGTGTCCTCACAGGTCACGGGGTGGTGGGGCGGCTGGCGGGGTGTCCTCACAGGTCACGGGGTGATGGGGCGGCTGGCGGGGTGTCCTCACAGGTCACGGGGTGGTGGGGCGGCTGGCGGGGTGTCCCCACAGGTCACGGGGTGGTGGGGCGGCTGGCGGGGTGTCCCCACAGGTCACGGGGTGGTGGGGCGGCTGGCGGGGTGTCCCCACAGGTCACGGGGTGGTGGGGCGGCTGGCGGGGTGTCCTCACAGGTCACGGGGTGGTGGGGCGGCTGGCGGGGTGTCCTCACAGGTCACGGGGTGGTGGGGCGGCTGTATAAATATTCTGTATAAATAAAGCTTTATTGCTGTATAATGAGCTGTAACGTAATAACCTCTGCTGCTGCTGATAACTGATACATTGTAACAGACAGCAGCTCGGGCAGCACTGGATACAGCTGTAACAACTCCCGTCCCATCTATTGGCTCTGTGCACTATATACTGGGTGCTATATATGACTATATACTGCACACTATGTACTATACTGTATACTATATACTGGGTGCTATATATGACTATATACTGCACACTATATACTATACTGTATACTATATACTGGGTGCTATATATGACTATATACTTCACACTATATACTATACTGTATACTATATACTGGGTGCTATATATGACTATATACTGCACACTATATACTATACTGTATACTATATACTGGGTGCTATATATGACTATATACTGCACACTATATACTATACTGTACACTATATACTGGGTGCTATATATGACTGTATACTGCACACTATATACTATACTGTATACTGGGTGCTATATATGACTATATACTGCACACTGTATATTATATACTATGTACTATATACTGGGTGCTATATATGACTGTATACTGCACACTATGTACTATACTGTATACTATATACTGTGTACTATGACTGTATACTGTATATTATATACTATGTTCTATATACTGGATGATATATATGACTGTATACTGTGCACTATATACTATACTGTATACTATATACTGTGTATTATATACTGTGTAGTTTATATTACTGTGCACTATATATTATATACTGTACCTTATTTACTGTACACTATATAATACACTGTATTATACCTTTACTGTATTGTGCCCACAATATATTATATACTGCGCAATACATATTTTAGGCTTTGTACTATATATTATATACTGTATACTGAGCACTGTATATTATATACTGTCTATTATGTATTGTATACCGTGTACTGTGTATTATACATACTATATATTGTATAATATATCCTGTATATGCTGCTGTATAAATTGTCTCCAGACCACCTGATCCCAGTGTTACCCCATATGGAGATTTGTTGGTAATGGCCGCCGGGCTCGGTGACTGCTGACTGTTTACAGTTTGTGTTCTGAGCTGTTGGGTTATAAATTCTGAGAGAGATTCGGGACAGTGGCATGACCCCATCCCCCCCCCCTGCACTAGCGGGGGTCCTCCTGTGTCCCGTATTATACTCCAGAGCTGCACTCACTATTCTGCTGGTGGATGGGACATCTCCCGGGCTGCACTCTATACTCTCTGTCTTGTATATTTCTTACTGTTGTTATTCAGTATTTATTGTTTCTTTGTTACGGTTAGGCCTCGTTCACACTACGGAATCAGCGCCGAGATTCCGGACAGACTCTGCAACCACTCCTGTCTTCTATCAGCTACAATGGGAGAGTGCACGCCTCGGCTCTCCACGCCCCTCCGCTTAAGTAATTGACATGTTCGCCCAGAATCCCGTCGCCGCTTTGGTAGTGTGAACGGGGCCTTATTATATATTGTTTGTTTATTCTTGCTGCTGCTGTCTGAGTGGTTGTTTGGTCTCCTCACATCTCCCTGCTCCCCTGCTGTCTGGTTGTTTGGTCTCCTCACATCTCCCTGCTCCTCTGCTGTCTGGTTGTTTGGTCTCCTCACATCTCCCTGCTCCTCTGCTGTCTGGTTGTTTGGTCTCCTCACATCTCCCTGCTCCTCTGCTGTCTGAGTGGTTGTTTGGTCTCCTCACATCTCCCTGCTCCCCTGCTGTCTGGTTGTTTGGTCTCCACACATCTCCCTGCTGTCTAAGTGGTTGTTTGGTCTCCTCACATCACCCTGCTCCTCTGCTGTCTGGTTGTTTGGTCTCCTCACATCTCCCTGCTCCTCTGCTGTCTGGTTGTTTGGTCTCCTCACATCTCCCTGCTCCTCTGCTGTCTGAGTGGTTGTTTGGTCTCCTCACATCTCCCTGCTCCCCTGCTGTCTGGTTGTTTGGTCTCCACACATCTCCCTGCTGTCTGAGTGGTTGTTTGGTCTCCTCACATCACCCTGCTCCTCTGCTGTCTGGTTGTTTGGTCTCCTCACATCTCCCTGCTCCTCTGCTGTCTGGTTGTTTGGTCTCCTCACATCTCCCTGCTCCTCTGCTGTCTGAGTGGTTGTTTGGTCTCCTCACATCTCCCTGCTCCCCTGCTGTCTGGTTGTTTGGTCTCCACACATCTCCCTGCTGTCTAAGTGGTTGTTTGGTCTCCTCACATCACCCTGCTCCTCTGTTGTTTGGTCTCCTCACATCACCCTGCTCCTCTGCTGTCTGGTTGTTTGGTCTCCACACATCTCCCTGCTCCTCTGCTGTCTGGTTGTTTGGTCTCCTCACATCTCCCTGCTCCTCTGCTGTCTGGTTGTTTGGTCTCCTCACATCTCCCTGCTCCTCTGCTGTCTGGTTGTTTGGTCTCCTCACATCTCCCTGCTCCTCTGCTGTCTGAGTGGTTGTTTTGGTCTCCTCACATCTCCCTGCTCCCCTGCTGTCTGGTTGTTTGGTCTCCACACATCTCCCTGCTGTCTGAGTGGTTGTTTGGTCTCCTCACATCTCCCTGCTCCTCTGCTGTCTGGTTGTTTGGTCTCCTCACATCTCCCTGCTCCTCTGCTGTCTGGTTGTTTGGTCTCCTCACATCTCCCTGCTCCTCTGCTGTCTGGTTGTTTGGTCTCCTCACATCTCCCTGCTCCTCTGCTGTCTGAGTGGTTGTTTGGTCTCCACACATCTCCCTGCTCCTCTGCTGTCTGTTTGTTTGGTCTCCTCACATCTCCCTGCTCCTCTGCTGTCTGGTTGTTTGGTCTCCTCACATCTCCCTGCTCCTCTGCTGTCTGGTTGTTTGGTCTCCTCACATCTCCCTGCTCCTCTGCTGTCTGGTTGTTTGGTCTCCTCACATCTCCCTGCTCCTCTGCTGTCTGAGTGGTTGTTTGGTCTCCACACATCTCCCTGCTCCTCTGCTGTCTGAGTGGTTGTTTGGTCTCCTCACATCTCCCTGCTCCCTGCTGTCTGGTTGTTTGGTCTCCTCACATCTCCCTGCTCCTCTGCTGTCTGGTTGTTTGGTCTCCACACATCTCCCTGCTCCTCTGCTGTCTGGTTGTTTGGTCGCCTCACATCTCCCTGCTCCTCTGCTGTCTGGTTGTTTGGTCTCCACACATCTCCCTGCTGTCTGAGTGGTTGTTTGGTCTCCTCACATCTCCCTGCTCCTCTGCTGTCTGAGTGGTTGTTTGGTCTCCTCACATCTCCCTGCTCCTCTGCTGTCTGGTTGTTTGGTCTCCACACATCTCCCTGCTCCTCTGCTGTCTGGTTGTTTGGTCTCCTCACATCTCCTTGCTCCTCTGCTGTCTGGTTGTTTGGTCTCCTTACATCTCCCTGCTCCTCTGCTGTCTGGTTGTTTGGTCTCCTCACATCTCCCTGCTCCTCTGCTGTCTGGTTGTTTGGTCTCCTCACATCACCCTGCTCCTCTGCTGTCTGGTTGTTTGGTCTCCTCACATCTCCCTGCTCCTCTGCTGTCTGAGTGGTTGTTTGGTCTCCTCACATCTCCCTGCTCCTCTGCTGTCTGGTTGTTTGGTCTCCACACATCTCCCTGCTCCTCTGCTGTCTGGTTGTTTGGTCTCCACACATCTCCCTGCTCCTCTGCTGTCTGGTTGTTTGGTCTCCTCACATCTCCTTGCTCCTCTGCTGTCTGGTTGTTTGGTCTCCTTACATCTCCCTGCTCCTCTGCTGTCTGGTTGTTTGGTCTCCTTACATCTCCCTGCTCCTCTCCTCACTGATCTGATGCTTTGGCCGCAGAGCTTACACTTACACACCTGTCCGTCCGTGTCTGTGCTTTCAGGAGACTAACCCTTTAGGTGAGTGTCTCTGGCTTTCTGGAGACTCAACTTTAGATGAGTGTCCGTGGCTTTTAGGAGAGTAACCTTTAGGGCAGTGCTTCTCAAACTTTTTCTACTGGAGCCTCACCCAACAGACCAAGGCAATGCCTGGGCCTCACCCTCTTTGGTGAAAGTCCATTTAAAAGCTGAAAATAAAGCGAGAGCTACCTTCCACCCATCTCCCAAGCTCTAGATACTAATATATTAAAGGGGTTGTCCGGCGATAAAAAATTATTCACAGAATAACACACATTACAAAGTTATACAACTCTGTAATGTATGTTATGTCTGTGAATGGCCCCCTTCCCCGTGTTTCCCCCCCCCCCCCACGCTAGACCCGGAAGTGTGGTGCATTATACTCACCGCATCTCGTGTCGTCCACGGTCTCCGATCCTCAGCAGTGACGTCTTCTTCGGGAGGCCAGCGGATCTTCCCGAGTGCCGGCCGCCCTCTGCAGCGTCATCCGAAGCTCAGCCGCGATTGGCTGAGCATAACTGAGCTCAGCCAATCGCGGCTGAGCGGCTGATGACGCGGCCATGTCATCAGCTGCTCAGCCGCGATTGGCTGAGCACAGTTATGCTCAGCCAATCGCGGCTGAGCTTCGGATGACACTGCAGAGGGCGGCCGGCACTCGGGAAGATCCGCCGGCCTCCCGAAGAAGACGTCACTGCTGAGGATCGGAGACCGTGGTCGGCACGTGACAGGTAATGTATAGCGCACCACACTTCCGGGTACACGGGTGGGGGTGGTGGGACACGGGGAAGGGGGCCATTCACAGACATAACATACATTACAAAGTTGTATAACTTTGTAATGTGTGTTATTCTGTGAATAATTTTTTATCGCCGGACAACCCCTTTAAGTACAAAATAAATTAATAATGTTGCTAAAATGGAGATTTTTGCAAACAGCAAAAGATCTGTGCAGAATATAGTTACTTTGTGAAAACTGGCTCCCCGGCTGGGCCTCACCAACAACTAGGGGGCACCTCACAGTTTGAGAAGCACTGCTTTAGGGTGTGTGTCCGTGGCTTTTAGGAGAGTAACCTTTTGGGTGTGTGTCCGTGGCTTTCAGGAGAGAAACCTTTAGGCGAGTGTCTTTGGCTTTCAGGAGAGAAACCTTTAGGCGAGTGTCTCTGGCTTTTAGGAGAGAAACCTTTAGGCGAGTGTCTTTGGCTTTCAGGAGAGAAACCTTTAGGCGAGTGTCTCTGGCTTTCAGGAGAGAAACCTTTAGGCGAGTGTCTCTGGCTTTCAGGAGAGAAACCTTTAAGCGAGTGTCTCTGGCTTTTAGGAGAGAAACCTTTAGGCGAGTGTCTCTGGCTTTCAGGAGAGAAACCTTTAGGCGAGTGTCTTTGGCTTTCAGGAGAGAAACCTTTAGGCGAGTGTCTCTGGCTTTCAGGAGAGAAACCTTTAAGCGAGTGTCTCTGGCTTTCAGGAGAGAAACCTTTAGGCGAGTGTCTCTGGCTTTCAGGAGAGAAACCTTTAAGCGAGTGTCTCTGGCTTTCAGGAGAGAAACCTTTAGGCGAGTGTCTCTGGCTTTTAGGAGAGAAACCTTTAGGCGAGTGTCTCTGGCTTTTAGGGTAAATTCACACTAACGGACTCGCAGCGAGGCAGGTCCTGGCAGTTGCCACACACTATGTTATTCTACCGCCCTTAACCCCTTCTGCTCCCGCCCGGCTCCCCCGCTGTAAGCATACATTACCTCTCCTCGCTGCACGGGTCCAGCGTCCTCCTCTCCCGTCCGGCCAATCAGTGTGTTGCCCAGGAGAGAAACCTTTAGGCGAGTGTCTCTGGCTTTCAGGAGAGAAACCTTTAGGCGAGTGTCTCTGGCTTTCAGGAGAGAAACCTTTAGGCGAGTGTCTCTGGCTTTCAGGAGAGAAACCTTTAGGCCAGTGTCTCTGGCTTTCAGGAGAGAAACCTTTAGGCGAGTGTCTCGGAGGCCGCATCTCTTCTTCCTGTGGAAGACTTTGTGTCTGTGAAGCAGGCAGCTCAGGATGGGCAGGTGGGGACTCCCTCTCCTGGTTGGGGGGGGATTATTATTTTCGACGCTGGTCTTTGTTAAGATTTGTCGCACATGAAGCGGCACCTATTAACCCTTTCTTGAGGCTTCCTGGAGCTTTAGGGGTTAAAGGGAAGGTGTCGCCTCCATTTTCTGTTACCGATCAGAGTCAGATACTAAACGTGTTCTTTTATTCTAATCTGTTTCTATTTTCTGACTGTAATTTTTATATTTTTCTTTGTGTACATTGTTATGGGGGCGGCCATCTTTCCTGGGCTCTTAATAGCATTTAGTGACATGCTTTACAACCAGACTCCTGGACATAGACACCAATAGACTCTTTCCCCTGAGATGAATGAGACATTACTGAGCACGCTCTATGACCGCTAAAGAGGTCATTCCACAGGGAGCTGGTATTGTCTCCTTTATCTGCTGGTGTCACATGACACTGCAATACTGTGCAGATCACTTTACTGCAGCCTCCTCTTATCACCACAGACACAGCAGGAAGTCTCAGCTTAGTTTTATCCCTAGTGGTGATAATGAGAACTGCAAGATCTCAGCATTATTTTATAATATAGATAGAA
Organism: Dendropsophus ebraccatus; assembly: GCF_027789765.1. Classification (NCBI taxonomy): domain Eukaryota; kingdom Metazoa; phylum Chordata; class Amphibia; order Anura; family Hylidae; genus Dendropsophus; species Dendropsophus ebraccatus. Next base: position 3,179,154 of record NC_091457.1, on the reverse strand, counting down.
AGATGGAAAATTAGGAAAAATGTCACCAAAAATTCTTAAAATCTGTTTACCGTAAAAACATTTACATAAGTCGTTTTGTGATGACACTGTCCCTTTAAGCTCGAACATCTGGGTCAGTAGCAGTGATGGCGGCCTCCACCTCTGGTCATGTGACTGTGCCCTCAGGTATTTGCTGTGTACTGATCAATAGGGGGCACCACTCACCGACCCCTCAGCCCCCAACCATCATCTACTCAGCTGCATATAGTGATTAGACATATTACACTACACGAACAATAATATCAGTACTGAAGCGTTATAAGAGGAGCGGCTGATATCGGTCACATAGGATGTAATAGGAGGTTATATCAGTACTGGAGCGTTATAAGAGGAGCGGCTGATATCAGTCACATAGAATGTTATAGGAGGAGATATCAGTACTGGAGCGTTATAAGAGGAGCGGCTGATATCAGTCACATATGATGTAATAGGAGGTTATATCAGTACTGGAGCGTTATAAGAGGAGCGACTGATATCAGTCACATATGATGTTATAGGAGGTTATATCAGTGCTGGAGCGTTATAAGAGAAGCGGCTGATATCAGTCACATATGATGTAATAGGAGGTTATACCAGTACTGGAGCGTTATAAGAGGAGCGGCTGATATCAGTCACATATGATGTAATAGGAGGTTATATCAGTACTGGAGCGTTATAAGAGAAGCGGCTGATATCAGTCACATATGATGTAATAGGAGGATATATCAGTACTGGAGCGTTATAAGAGGAGCGGCTGATATCAATCACATAGGATGTATGATGTGTGTGCTGTTCCCGGTAGATCGCTGCTCTCCAGGTTGTGGCCGGCACTGCGTCCTGTGTGTGCTGTTCCCGGTGGATCGCTGCTCTCCATACTGTGGCCGGTACTGTGTCCTGTGTGTGCTGTTCCCGGTAGATCACCGCTCTCCAGGTTGTGGCCGGTACTGCGTCCTGTGTGTGCTGTTCCCGGTGGATCACCGTTCTCCAGGCTGTGGCCGGTACTGCGTCCTGTCTGCTGTTCCCGGTAGATCGCTGCTCTCCAGGTTGTGGCCGGTACTGCGTCCTGTGTGTGCTGTTCCCGGTGGATCGCTGCTCTCCATACTGTGGCCGGTACTGCGTCCTGTGTGTGCTGTTCCCGGTAGATCACCGCTCTCCAGGTTGTGGCCGGTACTGCGTCCTGTGTGTGCTGTTCCCGGTGGATCACCGCTCTCCAGGCTGTGGCAGGTACTGCATCCTGTGTGCTGTTCCCGGTGGATCACCGTTCTCCAGGCTGTGGCCGGTACTGCGTCCTGTGTGTGCTTTTCCCGGTGGATCACCGTTCTCCAGGCTGTGGCCGGTACTGCGTCCTGTGTGTGCTGTTCCCGGTGGATCACCGCTCTCCAGGTTGTGGCCGGTACTGTGTCCTGTGTGTGCTGTTCCTGGTGGATCACCGCTCTCCAGGTTGTGGCCGGTACTGTGTCCTGTGTGTGCTGTTCCCGGTAGATCACCGCTCTCCAGGTTGTGGCCGGTACTGCGTCCTGTGTGCTGTTCCTGGTGGATCACCGCTCTCCAGGCTGTGGCAGGTACTGCGTCCTGTGTGTGCTGTTCCTGGTAGATCGCCGCTCTCCAAGCTTATTGTGTGATTATTACTCAGGTAATGGCAGCCTGGCCCCAGGAGCTGACGATTAGTCTAATGTGTCCCAGTATACACCAGTCCTGTCTTATATGGGGGTATATGGCCCAATGGGGCTGGTTATCCAGTGATGTACAGGACTGGTCAGGATGTCAGGGTCCTGGGAGAGCCGGATGATTCCTCCTCACCCCATCACATACCTTGCAGTGACAGTTGTGGTCATGTGACCCCTCATACACCGCAGTGTATCATCTGTGCGGATATGTCCGCGCCGGCTCCTTCCCGACTCCCCTGAGACGTCTCATTGCTTTCTTAGTTTCGCTGATTTCCTGTTCAGCCTCATCTCTTTATTCCACCACCTGCCGCCATATAATGAGAAACCGATCACCCCATGTGACTGCGGAGAATACCTGACTGTGTGCATGATGACCTGGCGATTGTAACTGATCCTGATCAACATCCTGTATTATCCTCCAGAGCTGCACTCACTATTCTGCTGCTGGTGAGGTCACTGTGTACATACATTACTGATCCTGATCAACATCCTGTATTATACTCCAGAGCTGCACTCACTATTCTGCTGGTGGGGTCACTGTGTACATACATTACTGATCCTGATCAACATCCTGTATTATACTCCAGAGCTGCACTCACTATTCTGCTGGTGGGGTCACTGTGTACATACATTACATTACTGATCCTGAGTTACATCCTATATTATACTCCAGAGCTGCACTCACTATTCTGCTGGTGGGGGTCACTGTGTACATACATTACATTACTGATCCTGAGTTACATCCTGTATTATACTCCAGAGCTGCACTCACTATTCTGCTGGTGGGGTCACTGTGTACATACATTACTGATCCTGATCAACATCCTGTAATTCTTTTATTAGAAAAATAGAAAAATTAACAAACAAGGCATATCTGGCCATAACTTAAACATAACAGTAAATTACATAAATAACAAATAATAATGATAAACCATTATAATAGTATAAAGCAAAATGAAATCTTTAACCTTTTGCCACCAAGCCGGCCCAGCATTCCTACTTAACAAAAATAAATAAATAAATAAATAAATAAATAAATAAAATAAAATAAATAAATAAAAATGTTCTCAATCCAGGCAAAATAAGCCATAAAACTTAAACTACAAAGCCATCCTCGGCTGTAATCATAACTAAGGAGAAGCCGCCCTGGCTAAAAAAAAAACTCCCAAACCTGGGTTATAGTAAATAAACAAAACATAAACACACACATACAACCACCTCTAGACCAACACACGACCACCTGATACTACAAACAATAACTATACATGAACTGAAAATGAAAGCCATCCAGGCGTAACCAAAAGATATAACATATAACATATATCAGTATAAAAATAAAATTCTAACTAACTGGTTATTCCAGTACAACACTCGGGCCCGGCTGCCCTGAAAAACTAAAAAGGTACCTAAACACCAGTAACAGAGAAACAAAACACACAACAATTCTATCTATTACCCACGTGCCCCTCCACCTTCCCCTAGACCCCAGTGTGAGCTCAGTTCATGGAGTCAAAGTTCAGTCCATTTTTGGTGTCAGCTCCATTCAGCCCACACCTTCCCACAGACCCCGCCCCCCATATCCCCCCTCCCAACCTATTCTGTATCCCCTCATATATACAATATATACAATGACTATTATGTCCATAAAGCTCACATGGCTTATTCAGCCATAACCCTGCCAACACTTATCACAGACATATATTAACATAAACATAGCACACCATAATAACATAACACAACAATATTATACAATATTATAATAAGGCCCAAGTTCGGTAGCCTGTAAGCCCTTTATACCTACTGCTGACCAGAAAAACAAAACAAAAATCTAAAGTGGCATGCACCAGCCCTCCACCAGGATCGGAGGATGGCAGACCGGGTACCAGAAATTTATAAACTATCCCTTACTATCTTACCCTACTCTCCCCCTATCTCTAACCCTAAGTTTAAACTGACCCTACACGCTTTCCCTACTGCTGTCCCTACCTGCTCTCTCCCTAACCATAATTATGGCACCTCACCCAGTGGGCTCAGTACCTAGGGCACAGCGAAAGAAAAACCTCTCCACAGGAGAGAAGCCCTACTGGTACCCAGCCTGCCATACTCCAAAGACCTGATCTTCCCAAGGTCACCAGTGATGTTCCTACAGACCTCCACCTCGGAGAGGACTCTACGCTGTGTAGATACTAGACACCGTGCGTTCCACGTGTGGTACCTAACCACTAAGCTGACTAGAAATAACGTGCAGCGATCTCGGCCACCCAGGTTCCTGAATGCCCCATAAGCCCACTCCGGATAGGTGAGACTGACTAACTGACTCAAACCTATGGAGGCGCCCACCCTGGTGTAAACCCCTATATTGAAGGGACATTGAAGCAGGAAATGATCCATACTCTCTAGCGTATTACCACACTCCTCACGGGGACACCCCCGATCATTGGAGCTCCTGCACTTCAAGTTGTCCCTCACATATAGCTTCCCCTGGAAACAGCGCCAGGCCAAATCCCAAAACTTCTGAGGGATCCGTTTCGAGTTTAAAAGACTAAGCCCAACCTCTAGATCCTGGCCTGGGCAGTCCCTGAGCGCCAGGGGCTTCTGGAAATGGGTCAACAGAACCCTTTGGTCAAGGAATTTCCTCGACTGAGTCCTGATCTCCCACATTCCCAGACCCCACCGACGTACCATCTTCAGAGTCGGGGTAGCGTAAGCCGGAAGATATCCATGGGGTGTACGAAGGTCCTTCACTCGCCCTCCTGTCTCCCATTCCTGGAAGAAAGGCCGAAACCATTCCCTGCAGGAGAGTACCCACGGAGGAGCCCTCTCTTTCCAGAGGTTTGCGATGTTAGCTTTCAAGAAGGTGTTCACTAAGAACACCACAGGGTTCACCATAGACAAACCCCCTAGTCTCCTCGTGCGGTACGTAACCTCTCTCTTGACCAGGTTCAGCCTATTCCCCCATAACAGCTGGAAGAACAGGCTGTAGATCCTAGTATAGGAAGCCTCTGGCAAGATACACACACTGCCCAGGTAGATGAACAAAGGGAGCAGGTACGATTTGATCAGGTGTACCCTTTCCCTTAAGGTTAAGGACCAACCCTTCCACTGGTCCACCTTCCGAGTGGCATCCTGGAGCCTACCATCCCAGTTTTTAGTGGGGTAATCACCCTGGCCGAATGTAATGCCTAGGATTTTTGCCGAGTCTTGGGGCTCTGGAAGGGTGTCCGGGAGATCAAACTCGGGATCTCCCCCTCCCAGCCTGAGACTTTCACACTTATCCGGGTTGATGCTGGACCCAGATGCCTCTGAGTAGCGGTCCACCTCCGACATCACCACATCGACCTCCTCTCTCGAGGACACAAAGATAGTGACATCATCAGCGTATGCTACCACTCTCAGGGTGGCTTCTGGCTCCTCCAGGCTCATCCCGACCCCTGCCAATGGTCCACAACCAACCCTCCTAAGGAAAGGGTCGATCGCGAACACATACAACAGTGGGCTCAAAGGACAGCCCTGGCGAACACCAGACCCAACCTCAAAAGAGCGGCCAGACCAACCGTTCACCAGCGGGAAACTCTCTGCCCCTGCATACAAGATCTTAAGCCAATTGACAAAAGTATCTGGTAGGCCATATCTCAGAAGGACAGACCAGAGGTACTCGTGGTTCACCCGATCAAATGCCTTGGCCTGATCCAAGGACAGCAAGTACCCCTTCCAAAGACCCGCACCACTCCGCTCCACTGCCTCCCTGACACTAAGGACAGCACTTAAGGTGCTTCGGCCTGGAACAGAGCAGTGCTGAGCCTCCGAAAGGAGCCGGGGTGCAAACTTCACCAGCCGATTAAACAGTATCTTGGCCAGAATCTTCCTGTCCACATTGAGAAGAGCTATGGGCCTCCAATTCTCAATGCGGCTCGAATCTTTACCTTTTGACAGAAGAATCAGGGCTGACCTCCTCATTGACCTCGGCAGAGTGCCCGAGGAGAGACACTCATTGAAGACCTCGGTCAAGAGGGGAACCAAGAGGTCCCTGAAGGTCTTATACCACTCAGATGTTAAGCCATCTGGACCTGGCGACTTCTTGAGGGCAAGCCCTTCAATCGCCAGTCTAACTTCCTCTTCCCTGATCTCTTCTGCCAAAACATCAAGAGAGGGGTCTACCCCTGGCTCAGGAACGGTTTCAGCCAGGAAACCCGACATCACATCTCGATCTAGATCCTTCCTCCCCAAGAGGTGTGAGTAAAAGGATCTGACGACCTCCAGGATCCCTGATCTGGACCGGTTCAGAGATCCCGTACTATCAACCAGTCCAGTCACAATCTTACTACTCACTGACATCTTACAGTTTCTGTAGGGGTCGGGCGAGCGGTACCTCCCGAAATCCCTCTCAAAAACTAAAGATGCGTGCCTATCATACTGACACCTCATGAGCAAGGCTTTCACTCTGGAGATCTCCTCTCTACTACCTCCAGTCGAGACAAGATGCTCGAGTTTCCTCCTCAGGCCCTGATACACACGATACCTATTCAGGGATCTGAGGCTCGAGAGCTGGCGGAAGAACCTCGCAACCCGCTTCTTGAATATCTCCCACCACTCTGACTTACTACTACATAGGCCCAGTAGAGGTACCTGACTCTGAAGAAAATCCTCAAAGGACTGTCTTACCTCTGCTTCTTCCAGGAGGGACGAATTCAGCCTCCAGTAGCCCCTACCCATCCGGGGGGTCTCTGAAACATTCAGGGAAAACAAAATTAGACAGTGGTCGGAGAACTCCACCTCAACCACGGACACTGCGGAAGAGACGGCTTCCTCCTTTAAATAAAACCTGTCTAATCTAGACCTGCAGCTACCTCGATGATAGGTGAAACCCACGTGGCCCGAGGGTGTCCGGATGTGGGCATCCTCTAGGCGAGCTTCCCTAACTATACTAATCAGGGCCATGCTATCATAAGCCAGCTTGTCTTTGGCGCCTCTCCTGTCCTGAGACCTCGTGATAGTGTTGAAGTCTCCACCAAAGACCACCTGCCGACTCGTAAAAAGAAAAGGCTTAATCCTCATAAAAAGGCTTTTACGATCCCACTTAGTCTGTGGGGCATAGATATTAATGAGCCTGAGCTCTTGCCCCTTCATGAGGACATCCAAGATCAGGCACCTCCCCATTTCCAACTCGATAACCCGTCTGCATTCTACAGGAGCGGTAAAAAGGACCGCCACCCCACTATACGGCTCAGCCGCAAGAGACCAGTGTGAAGGCCCATGCCTCCACTCTCTCTTGGCTTTTATTAGAGAGGCTAGATCTGTCAACCTGGTCTCCTGCAAAAACAAAATGTCGGCGTTAATACGACCGAGAAAATCAAAGGCTGCAAATCTAGCCGTATCCGACTTAATGCTGGCACAGTTAATGGATGCCAGCGTCAATGGGGTGAGTGCCGCCATCATGGGTGATTGAGTTGGACGGCCTTAACCCCTACTTACTTGTTTTCTTTCCCTTTTTCTTTCCACCCCCTTCAACATCAGAGGAAGACCCCTTAGATGGTTCCTTAGACCGTTTTAGAGAGGTGGACATATCCATCTCTTGATCTTCACTTCCACCACCTGAGGCCACCTGACCCCCTGAGGAAAGTACCTCTGGGGGAGCAGGCTCGGCACCTCCTGGAGGTTCCTCTGCCCTAGACACCAGTCCCTCAACCTCCCCCTCTATAAATGGAGAGGTTCCTTCACTGAGGGACTGATATCTGTTAGATAGACCGATCAGAGGGGGGTCAGTCGGAGCTTCCTTTGACATCTGGCCTTTAATAATTTTTTGGGAAGACGAAGAAGTCGCCTTAGATTTTTTAGGCATCTTCTTAACATTCTTCCTTCTGCTGCGCTTAGGTTTTTCCTCTTGCCATCTCCCTCCATCCTCATCCAGACTTTCATACTGGGAAGAACCTGAGGAGATGGCTATAGCCTCGCTTTCCTCTTTGCGCAGTCTCCCCATCTCTTCATCTAGTTCAGCGCCCCCCAAAGCCTCAGCCTGACCATCTGAGCCAACGCCAGGAGCAGGACCCTGGACTACCCCGACCATCTTGGAACTTCCAAGGTCCTTGCTCCCTCTGCGCATTTTCTCTCGCCTAAGCTGAGTGGGGCTCTTACGCTTTTCCTTGTCAGTTCTCTTCCTTGGCTCTGGTGCTCCCTCTCCTCTGCTGGTCCCCTCCCCCGCTGAGGCAACCTCAGGGCTCTCCCCAGCTCGGGTGGCTGCAGCATAAGAGAAAGAACGGGGACACCTACTAAATGGGTGACCAAGGTCACCACACAGGTGGCACCTAATCCGGCCACAGGATGCAGCAAGATGACCCTCCGCACCGCACAGTGCGCACATCAGCTTAGAGCAGTTTGCGCTAAAGTGGGTGGGATCACCGCACCTGTGGCACAGCTTCGGTTGCCCCTGGTAAAAGACCTGGATTCTGTCGCGACCAAGGAAAGCGGCTGATGGTATGTGCGCAACAGTATTGCCTGAACGTTTTAGACGGACTGAGAACGTCCAGGCCCCAGACCAGATGCCATGCTGATCTAAGTTCTTCCGGGGAACGTCCGTCACTTCCCCGTACCTGCCCAACCAAGTCATGATGTCATAACAAGAAAGTGATTCGTTACGTGTCAAGACGGTCACTTTCTTTACCATGCTCTGGCGAGATATCGCTTTAACAACGAAATCTCGCCATCCGGGCTCGTCCTTCACCAGCTCATAATTAGACCAGAAAAGTTCAAGCCCCTCTGGTCTTACAAAGCTGATGTCGAACTCAGAGGAGCCGTAGGGGTGGATCAAGGCAAAGATGTCACTGGCCTTGAACCTCATCTGGAAGAGAAGCTCCACCACCTTTCCTCTCTGTGGGCACGCATCACTGCCTCTCCATACCAGACGGGCCACGTTCCTACGGCCCACCTCCTGCCCGGGTGTTGGAAGCGACCAGACCACTTCCCCATTGTTCTCTCGGAAGGCTCCAAGTCCATGTCTTTCTATGTAGAAGGACAAGTCGACCTCCCTCCCCTCTACCTGGAGCGTTCTATCTCCTTTCCTAAGTGCCTCCAGAAGGCGTCGTTGCAAGTGACCCTCCCCAGGGGGTGGAAGTGAAGATCTCCCTGGACCTCCGGCTGCCGCAACATTAGCGTAACTCCTGATGGCAGCCGGAGGGGCAGCCGGACCCGGCCCTGACTGACTACTAATCACATTACTAGTACATACCCCAGCAGTATCTGCCCTGAGAATTGCCACTTCTCCAGTGGCACCTGAAGGGTTAACTTCACCACCCCTAGCATTCAAACCACTCACATCCCCATCATGCACAGCACTACCACTCCCATCAATAACACCACTCCCTCCCCCAGTCTGCACAACATTCATACTACTACTACTCCCCCCATCCGTCACCTCCATACACTCAGTAGCTGGGCTGGCTTTATGGATCAGTGTGGCAGGTTTTAGCACTGTTTTTCGTGTCTCAGTCCCAACAGTCTCTTTAGCTGCGGATGCCATGACAGGTGACGCACATGGCCCCGCATCATCATGAACTCTCCCGCTGGAACCCATTATAGGCTCCAATGTTCTTGCCCTGGGAGAGTTGCTTACTGCGTTCCCAGAAGATGCGCCATCCCGCTGCGACCCCGCAGAGCCAACAGCAGGAGACACGGCAACCGGAAACGCAGTCACTCCGGGTGGATGTGACATTCCGGAACCTTCTGCACCAGTCTCTGATGCCCGGGCACCCCCCACAGAGGAGCGTCCTGCAGCACCCGAGACTCCTGAGTGGCCCTGAACCTTCCTGTCCGGCCCTTCTTTACCTTTACTATGGCCGCCCCCACTACTGACACAAGCAGGAGCGGCTTTCTCCGCCATCTTGCCATCTATCTCTCCTCCTTGCTGGCCCCATTCCACATCAGAAATGGGGACTGGCAGTGTAGAGGAGTCACCAGCCGCCCGGACTGACTTCTCAGCCGCCCCGGACTGCTGGAATGGAGTGAATACAAGACTCACACTCTCTTGCTTTTTTGCTGCTTTTCTTTTTACAGGAACATCCTCACCGAGATCTTCTCCAAAGGTGAAGGCCTCCATCCTCAGGGGGGACTCCTGCCTGACTATGGCCTGTAGTAGTCCTCCATCTGACAGACCATCATCATCCTCATCAGTGTCTGGCAGGGCCACCTGCGCTGCCATAATGCTGTAGCTCTCTTGCATGCTTTGGGGGGTACTTTGGGTGACATCAGAGGGGTCTTCATTCACCACACAGTCCTCCTCCTTACACTCCACCAAGTCCTCAGCTTTCACAGCCTCCTCAGCCTCCATTTCTTCCTCCTCACCACTACTACTCTCCCCATCTCCTGCAGCATCACCCCCATCATCCGCTCTGCTGCTAGGGGATTTCATAGTGGCAAAGCGATCCTCATTGTGTAATTTCTCCCTGAACAGGTCGCTCCCCTCCAGGATGGCCGCCCTCCTCTCCTCTATCCCCTTTACCTGGGCACTCAGGGACTTGATCCTGGGAGAGAACTCGGGTTTCTTCCTCTTGGGAGCCGTATTCGCCTGGTACCTCAGAAAGCGCAGATCTTCTCTTGCTGCCTTCAGTTCCTTCCCAAGCTGTTCGTACTCCGCAAACTTAGCGGTGATGCGGGAGCAGTATGTGCTGGCAGACTCCTTGGGGCCTCGCTCACCCCACATCTCCACCGGCTGACTCCTGGACACTGCTGGAGTTTTCTTAGCCGCAGTTTTCTTTCCTCCATCACTGGAAGTCATTGCCTGGGGGCCAGGGGCCACATTGCTGCGGACCCTTCCAGATCTCCTCAGTCCACAGGCTGGAGCGCTGGCCGGTAGCTTTTCCTCTCCACCCCCCGCCGGCCTGGTTCGGGAGATGGAGGCCTGGGATTCCCGGGGATCCATGCTGAAAGCCTCTCCCAGGAGCCTGCCACACTCCTGGGAAAGGCAGGTGGAAAATCAGCCGCTCTCTCTGGAGCTCAGGAGCACAGACAGACACACCTACACACACTGAGAGTGACCACACCCGCCTATCCTCCAGTCTACTCCAGAGCTGCACTCACTATTCTGCTGGTGGGGGTCACTGTGTACATACATTACATTACTGATCCTGAGTTACATCCTGTATTATACTCCAGAGCTGCACTCACTATTCTGCTGGTGAGGTCACTGTGTACATACGTTACTGATCCTGTACAGATCCTGATCAACATCCTGTATTATACTACAGAGCTACACTCACTATTCTGCTGCTGGTGGGGTCACTGTGTACATACATTACATTACTGATCCTGAGTTACATCCTGCATTATACTCCAGAGCTGCACTCACTATTCTGCTGGTGAGGTCACTGTGTACATACATTACTGATCCTGAGTTACATCCTGTATTATCCTCCAGAGCTGTGCTCACTATTCTGCTGGTGGGTCACTGTGTACATACATTACATTACTGATCCTGAGTTACATTCTGTATTATACTCCAGAGCTGCACTCACTATTCTGCTGGTGGGGTCACTGTGTACATACATTACATTACTGATCCTGAGTTACATCCTGCATTATACTCCAGAGCTGCACTCACTATTATGCTGGTGAGGTCACTGTGTACATACATTACTGATCCTGAGTTACATCCTGTATTATCCTCCAGAGCTGTGCTCACTATTCTGCTGGTGGGTCACTGTGTACATACATTACATTACTGATCCTGAGTTACATTCTGTATTATCCTCCAGAGCTGCACTCACTATTCTGCTGGTGGGGTCACTGTGTGTGATAGCTATGTAGGGGCGCTATGTACAGTGTATAGAGGGGAACTACAACTCCCAGCAGACTGCTGCTGGGCTCTTGGTGTGTGTTGCCCGGCTGGTTGTGGGTTATACTAGGCGGCGGGGGTCTTGTGATCAGCAGCGGACGTTCTGAGGGGTCAGATGATGGCGTCTGTCCCCAGGAGCCGCAGATAACAGGTTTTCTTTATACTGGGTGTGAGCTGCTGATCACGAGGCGGCTGCAGATCTGCTGACGGGCACCTGGGTGTTATGTAACATAGAGCATGTGCTGCTGCCCTGCAGGGGGCGCTCCTGAGCGGGGGGGACATGGCGCTCTGTGGTGTCTTATTATCAGCGTTGGGGTCTGGTATTAGCGAGTCCCCCCATTGGTGGTGACTTTGCGCAGTATCTGCCGCAGCGCCGTCTGTTCGCTTTGTCCCCCCCTTCAGCATCTGCCAGCGTCAAGGTAAATGGGCATTATTGAATCCTAGCAACTGAAGGCAAATAGACAGCAACGTCAGCCACTCTGATGTCAGTGGCTGCCGGCGGCGGCTCACACTCCCCAGCGTCTAAGGAAGGCTCATTGTGGTGATCCCAGGGGCCCCGGGGCCTTCACCTGGTCGGAGGCCCGCACACTGACCCCCCCCCCCTCCCCCCAATATAATACATCACCACATCACCCCCATCCTACTGATCCTATAAATATATATTGATATAACCTATATATATGCGCTGGAGCGTTATAAGAGGAGCGGCTGATATCAGTCACATATGATGTAATAGGAGGTTATATCAGTACTGGAGCGTTAGGATGCGTTCACACAGACAGATTTATCTGACAGATTTTGGAAGCCAAAGCCAGGAAAGGATTTGAAAAGAGGATAGAGGATAGATTTCCTTTATGACCTGATCCCTGTTTATAGTCTGTTCTTGGTTTGGGCTTCAAAGATCTGTCAGATAAATCTGTCTGTGTAAACGCACCATTATAAGAGGAGCGGCTGATATCAGTCACATATGATGTAATAGGAGGTTATATCAGTACTGGAGCGCTATAAGAGGAGCGGCTGATATCAGTCACATATGATGTAATAGGAGGATATATCAGTACTGGAGCGTTATAAGAGGAGCGGCTGATATCCGTCACATATGATGTAATAGGAGGATATATCAGTACTGGAGCGTTATAAGAGGAGCGGCTGATATCAGTCACATATGATGTAATGTCTGGAGGTTATATCAGTACTGGAGCGTTATAAGAGGAGCGGCTGATATCAGTCACATATGATGTAATGTCTGGAGGTTATATCAGTGCTGGAGCGTTATAAGAGGAGCGGCTGATATCAGTCACATATGTAATAGGAGGATATATCAGTACTGGAGCGTTATAAGAGGAGCGGCTGATATCAGTCACATATGATGTAATAGGAGGATATATCAGTACTGGAGCGTTATAAGAGGAGCGGCTGATATCAGTCACATATGATGTAATAGGAGGATATATCAGTACTGAAGCGTTATAAGAGGAGCGGCTGATATCAGTCACACATGATGTAATAGGAGGATATATCAGTACTGGAGCGTTATAAGAGGAGCGGCTGATATCAGTCACATATGATGTAATAGGAGGATATATCAGTACTGGAGCGTTATAAGAGGAGCGGCTGATATCAGTCACATATGATGTAATAGGAGGATATATCAGTACTGGAGCGTTATAAGAGGAGCGGCTGATATCAGTCACATATGTAATAGGAGGATATATCAGTACTGGAGCGTTATAAGAGGAGCGGCTGATATCAGTCACATATGATGTAATAGGAGGTTATATCAGTACTGGAGCGTTATAAGGGGAGCGGCTGAGATCGGGGAGCGGTAGCCTGTCTTCGCCCTGCTGTACCTTTATTAGATGGCGTTCCCCTTTATTGTCTCTGTGGCTCCTCCTTGTTGTAGTCGTGGCACTGCAGCAGCTGTCGTTACAGTGTATTACAGGCCAGACCCCTGCGGCTGTGAGGGGGACCCTATAGTAAGGACATTGGGGGTCATTCACCCCACCTTGTGTAGCTGTTACCATAGTGACCAGTCAGATTCCAGCTTTCACTTTGAGGCCTTTCCCAGAATGAGAGCTGGGATGTGATTGGTCGCTATGGTAACGGCTGCTCTCCACACGCTGAGGTGAGTCTCCTCCATTGTGTGACGCTCTATACCAGGTCACATGTTCATCTATATGACGATTGTGCCGGTCAGGATGCCGGGAAAGCTGGGTGGGCCTGTATGGTGGCGGGGAGGGGTCGTGTTACCCCCGACCTCTCAGCCGCCCAGTGACAGAATCCAGACATGTCCGAGACTATGGTTCTCCCTGAAGAAGCCACGGTACAATGTATCTAGAGCACAATGGCCGCCATTGCCTGGTATCTAGGTTGGATACAAACCGTCTCGAGCTGTGTGTTCTTAGTCAGTGACAGCAAGCAGGGGTCTTGTTACTGAGCAGACATGACAGGCTCAGTCAGGAGTCAGTAACAAAGCCTCAGCTGTGACGGGAAGCAGAGCTCTGAGGGTCCCCTGGCGCCGGCCCTGTAACCTTCCGTCCTCCATCTTGGTGATTAGTTGTGATGACAATAATCTTGGTGCGTTAAGTTAGTCACGCACCGTTGTGGCGTTACGAGCAGGATATTGTTCACACTTTGCGCTGTTGTTGTGCGGTTTTCACGCGTTTCCTCTGCAGATTTAGCATTTTGTTTTACTTCGTTCACCTCCATAGCTGCATTGATGTTTTATGTGTTACTGTGTTACTGATGTGTTAGTCCCCAGCTGCACAGGAGCCGCCGCCGCCATGAATGTCGCAGTCACCACAGCCGCCACCGCACCATTTTGGTTTCTCTTCCTCATTTTCGCCTCTTTCTGAATCAAACGTTTTCCACCTGTGACTCTTATGTGAACTAATTGGAATGTTCACGACTTTCACTATTGTATCACCACAGGCGCTGGATGCCGTTTATTAACCCCTGACATGCTGCGGGAATAACGCAGGCTCCGACCAGGTAGTGGCCATAGTGCGGTGGCACTGGGTGGTGTGTGGCACTACAACTCCCAGCACGGAGGGACACTCAGCTGTGCATGTCGCAGGAAATGATCAGTGTTACTCATCTATTGTAAAACTACAACTCCCATTATGCTCCAAGAGCCATACAGAGTGACAGCTGGGTCAGAGCGTGATGGGAGGTGTAGTCATGCAGCAGCCAGGGGTCCGGGTCACATGATGGGAGGTGTAGTTGTGTAATAGCTGGGCAGCTGCATGATGGGAGGGATAGTCGCCGATGTATGATGGGGGGGGATAGTCGCTGGTGTATGATGGGAGGGATAGTGCCGGTGTATGATGGGGGGGATAGTGCTGGTGTATGATGGGGGGGATAGTGCCGGTGTATGATGGGGGTATAGTCGCCGGTGTATGATGGGGGGGATAGTCGCTGGTGTATGATGGGAGGGATAATCGCTGGTGTATGATGGGAGGGATAGTCGCTGGTGTATGATGGGGGGGATAGTCGCCGGTGTATGATGGGAGGGATAGTCGCCCTTGTATGATGGGGGGGATAGTCGCTGGTGTATGATGGGAGGGATAGTCGTCCTTGTATGATGGGGGGGGATAGTCGCTGGTGTATGATGGGAGGGATAATCGCTGGTGTATGATGGGAGGGATAATCGCTGGTGTATGATGGGAGGGATAATCGTTGGTGTATAATGGGAGGGATAGTCGCTGGTGTATGATGGGAGGGATAATCGCTGGTGTATGATGGGATGGATAGTGCCGGTGTATGATGGGGGGGATAGTCGCCGGTGGATGATGGGAGGGATAGTCGCTGGTGTATGATGGGAGGGATAATCGCTGGTGTATGATGGGAGGGATAGTCGCTGGTGTATGATGGGGGGGATAGTCGCTGGTGTATGATGGGGGGGATAGTCGCCCTTGTATGATGGGAGGGATAATCGCTGGTGTATGATGGGGGGATAGTCGCTGGTGTATGATGGGGGGGATAGTCGCCCTTGTATGATGGGAGGGATAGTCGCCGGTGTATGATGGGAGGGATAGTCGCTGGTGTATGATGGGAGGGATAGTCGCTGGTGTATGATGGGGGGGATAGTCGCCGGTGTATGATGGGAGGGATAGTCGCTGGTGTATGATGGGGGGGATAGTCGCCGGTGTATGATGGGAGGGATAGTCGCCCTTGTATGATGGGGGGGATAGTCGCTGGTGTATGATGGGAGGGATAGTCGCCCTTGTATGATGGGGGGGGATAGTCGCTGGTGTATGATGGGAGGGATAATCGCTGGTGTATGATGGGAGGGATAGTCGCTGGTGTATGATGGGAGGGATAATCGCTGGTGTATGATGGGATGGATAGTGCCGGTGTATGATGGGGGGGATAGTCGCCGGTGGATGATGGGAGGGATAGTCGCTGGTGTATGATGGGAGGGATAATCGCTGGTGTATGATGGGAGGGATAGTCGCTGGTGTATGATGGGGGGGATAGTCGCTGGTGTATGATGGGGGGGATAGTCGCCCTTGTATGATGGGAGGGATAATCGCTGGTGTATGATGGGGGGATAGTCGCTGGTGTATGATGGGGGGAATAGTCGCCCTTGTATGATGGGAGGGATAGTCGCCGGTGTATGATGGGAGGGATAATCGCTGGTGTATGATGGGAGGGATAGTCGCTGGTGTATGATGGGGGGGATAGTCGCCGGTGTATGATGGGAGGGATAGTCGCTGGTGTATGATGGGGGGGATAGTCGCCGGTGTATGATGGGAGGGATAGTCGCCCTTGTATGATGGGGGGGAAAGTCGCTGGTGTATGATGGGAGGGATAGTCGCCCTTGTATGATGGGGGGGATAGTCGCTGGTGTATGATGGGAGGGATAGTCGCCCTTGTATGATGGGGGGGGATAGTCGCTGGTGTATGATGGGAGGGATAATCGCTGGTGTATGATGGGGGGATAGTCGCTGGTGTATGATGGGAGGGATAATTGCTGGTGTATGATGGGGGGATAGTCGCTGGTGTATGATGGGAGGGATAGTCGCCCTTGTATGATGGGAGGGATAGTCGCTGGTGTATGATGGGAGGGATAATCGCTGGTGTATGATGGGAGGGATAGTCGCTGGTGTATGATGGGGGGGATAGTCGCCGGTGTATGATGGGAGGGATAGTCGCTGGTGTATGATGGGGGGGATAGTCGCCGGTGTATGATGGGAGGGATAATCGCTGGTGTATGATGGGAGGGATAGTCGCTGGTGTATGATGGGGGGGATAGTCGCCGGTGTATGATGGGAGGGATAGTCGCTGGTGTATGATGGGGGGGATAGTCGCTGGTGTATGATGGGAGGGATAGTCGCCCTTGTATGATGGGGGGGAAAGTCGCTGGTGTATGATGGGAGGGATAGTCGCCCTTGTATGATGGGGGGGATAGTCGCTGGTGTATGATGGGAGGGATAATCGCTGGTGTATGATGGGAGGGATAGTCGCCGGTGTATGATGGGAGGGATAATCGCTGGTGTATGATGGGAGGGATAGTCGCTGGTGTATGATGGGGGGGATAGTCGCCGGTGTATGATGGGAGGGATAGTCGCTGGTGTATGATGGGGGGGATAGTCGCCGGTGTATGATGGGAGGGATAGTCGCCCTTGTATGATGGGGGGGAAAGTCGCTGGTGTATGATGGGAGGGATAGTCGCCCTTGTATGATGGGGGGGATAGTCGCTGGTGTATGATGGGAGGGATAGTCGCCCTTGTATGATGGGGGGGGATAGTCGCTGGTGTATGATGGGAGGGATAGTCGCTGGTGTATGATGGGAGGGATAGTCGCTGGTGTATGATGGGGGGGATAGTCGCCGGTGTATGATGGGAGGGATAGTCGCTGGTGTATGATGGGAGGTGTAGCTGTCAGTGGATGATGGGAGATGTAGTTGACAATGGATTGTAGGAGTTGTAGTGCCACATTAGCCCGTCATGGTGACATCCCCCATAATCCTCCATCACTTCCTTTTATCTCACATTTTTGTCTCTTTAACATTTTTGTAACTTTTGAAGTTTTTTTTTTTTAACCTCTATTGTTGTGGGATGGGGCGCAGCCAGTGAGGGGTTAACCTGCGGCCGGTCTCATTGGCTGCGGGAAGGAGCAGGATGCACTCAGCGATCAGATGAGGAAATGCAAGAACAACCACTCCAGAAGTTCGCCCGTTACCGCAGCAACCGCTGACGTCACACTCAGCAATTAGCTCCCCGCTCCTCATCTGCTGAACCTAACTGCATGAGACAGGGGGAAAGTGCTGACCCCGGCCTTAACCCCTTCACCGCCCTCCTCCTAGGAGCCGCAGCCTCACCAAAGGGTCGCAGAACTTTCTAAGAGTTTTATGCTTTCCTCAATCCTTGTTGCGTCCCTGTAATGATCCAGACCCCATCCGGCGCAGATCGCTGATCATATTCTATAAACATTGTGCGGCCTGTATGTGACATATTAAACTAACTCCAGGGAGCGCAACTCTGGAGTAGAATACAGGATTGGTAATGTATATAGTAATCAGCAGAACAGTGAGTGCAGCTCTGGAGTACAGCAATGTATACAGTGTCCCTGCTGAAGATGTGATGTGGGGATCAGGCCTTGGATTTGGCACAGTGTCCCCTGCAGATGGTTGTGCCGCCTCCATAGTTTCCAGTTTCCGCTCCTTGTGGTGTCCTGGCTGCACTCGACCTTTCGGTTATGTCTCTGTAACTGTGACCCGGGGTTCTGTGTAAGTCAGGAACATATTTCCCAACGTCGTTGCGTCATGTATTTGTCTGTATATCTGATAATACTCCAGGTGGTGACGTCTTCAGGTCAGACACAGTGGTGTGAGCTCTGCTTCTCATCTGACATGCGCCTCGTGCACCACTTGTCATTATACTTCCATAGTTGGGGTTCATCCAGCTTTGGTGCTTGTCTTCCACAGCTCGGCTTCTCCCGGCAATTGTTGCTCGTCTTCAACAGATTAGCTTCTCTCTGCGTTGTTGCTCGTCCTCCATAGTTGGGGTTCATCCAGCTTTGGTGCTTGTTTTCCATTGTTTGGCTTCTCCCGGCATTAGTTGCTCATCTTCCACAGTTTGGCTTCTCCCGGCATTATTTGCTCGTCTTCCACAGTTCGGCTTCTCCCGTCGTTGTGTTGCTCATCTTCCACAGCTCGGCATCTCCTGGCAATCGTTGCTCATCTTCAACAGATTAGCTTCTGTCTGCGTTTGTTGCTCGTCCTCCATAGTTTGGGTTCTTCCAGCTTTGGTGCTTGTTTTCCATTGTTTGGCTTCTCCCGCCGTTAGTCGCTCGTCTTCCTTAGCTCTGCTTCTCCCGGCGTACGTTGCTCATCTTCCACAGTTCGGCTTCTCCCGTTGTTTCGTTGCTCATCTTCCACATTTCGGCTTCTCCCCGTGTTAGTTGCTCATCTTCCACAGTTCGGCTTCTCCCGTTGTTTCGTTGCTCATCTTCCACAGTTCGGCTTCTCCCGGCGTTAGTTGCTCATTTTCCACAGTTCGGCATCTCCCGACGTACGTGCCGACGTACGTTGCTCATCTTCCACAGTTCGGCTTCTCCTGGCATTAGTTGCTCGTCTTCCACAGTTCGGCTTCTCCCGGCGTTAGTTGCTCGTCTTCACAGTTCGGCTTCTCCCGGAGTTAGTTGCTCGTCTTCACAGTTCGGCTTCTCGCGGCGTTAGTTGCTCGTCTTCCACAGTTCGGCTTCTCCCGACTTTAGTTGCTCATCTTCCACAGTTCGGCTTCTCCCGGCTTTAGTTGCTCGTCTTCCACAGTTCGGCTTCTCCTGGCATTAGTTGCTCGTCTTCCACAGTTCGGCTTCTCCCGGCTTTAGTTGCTCATCTTCCACAGTTCGGCTTCTCCTGGCATTAGTTGCTCGTCTTCCACAGTTCGGCTTCTCCTGGCATTAGTTGCTCGTCTTCCACAGTTCGGCTTCTCCCGGCGTTAGTTGCTCGTCTTCACAGTTCGGCTTCTCCCAGAGTTAGTTGCTCGTCTTCACAGTTCGGCTTCTCCCGGAGTTAGTTGCTCGTCTTCACAGTTCGGCTTCTCCCGGCGTTAGTTGCTCGTCTAAACAGTTCGGCTTCTCCCGGAGTTAGTTGCTCGTCTTCACAGTTCGGCTTCTCGCGGCGTTAGTTGCTCGTCTTCCACAGTTCGGCTTCTCCCGACTTTAGTTGCTCATCTTCCACAGTTCGGCTTCTCCCGGCTTTAGTTGCTCGTCTTCCACAGTTCGGCTTCTCCCGGCTTTAGTTGCTCGTCTTCCACAGTTCAGCTTCTCCCGTCGTTTCATTGCTCATCTTCCACAGTTCGGCTTCTCCCGTTGTTTCGTTGCTCATCTTCCACATTTCGGCTTCTCCCCGTGTTAGTTGCTCATCTTCCACAGTTCGGCTTCTCCCAGCGTACGTTGCTCGTCTTCCACAGTTCGGCTTCTCCCGTCGTTTCATTGCTCATCTTCCACAGTTTGGCTTGGTTGTGTGCAGTAACAATGCTGAAGGAGACACAGGGAACACAGTCTTTCTTTCCGCTTCGTCGCTTTACAATGCCGTTTTGGCTCCATGAGTGGCTGCGTCTGAGCGGCTGCCCTGGACGATACACAGGGAGGTCAGTGGTCTGCGGCAGCTTGAATCGTGTTTGTTGCCTTAGTTTACACCTGTTCCCTCAGCGCTGGCGTTGTTGTCTCACTGTATAACTGTTCCGCCACATTATAACATTCAGTCTATGATTTAGATGATATAGCACCACTAGCACCATAGACTCCACCACCTAAGTCTCTGGATGGGGTGTAAAGCATGTACCCCCTACTCAGTCCTAGCTCCTATGTCACATGTGGGCTGTCATGTGGATGGAGCAGACAATTGTATCGCTATAGAAGTAACATAACACTGACTGGGACTGTGCACACCTGAATGTCGGGGGAAGATCTGCAATCTGCAACATAATAAGGGGGAACAATAAGCAGAGGTGACATGCGGGGAAGGGGGTTGTGGATCAATAAGTTGGTAGGAGGTTAACTGGGGATCGGTAGGTGGGTAGGAGGTTGACCAGGGCGATCGGTAGGTAGGTAGTTAGGAGGTTGACCGGGGGTTCAGTAGGTGGGTAGGAGGTTGACCGGGGGATTGGTAGGTGGGTGGTTGACGGGGGGGAGGTTGACCGGGGGATCGGTTAGTGAGTGAGAGGTTAACCAGGGGGATCGGCAGGTGGGTGGGGAGGTTGACCAGGGGGATCAGCAGGTGGGTGGCGAGGTTGACCAGGGGGATCGGCAGGTGGGTGGCGAGGTTGACCAGGGGGATCGGCAGGTGGGTGGCGAGGTTGACCAGGGGGATCAGTAAGTGGGTGGGGAGGTTGACCGGGGGATAAGTAGGTGTGTGTGTGGGGGGGGGGGGGTTAACCGGGGGGATTGGTGGGGGGCGGGGGGGGAGGCTGACCAGGGGGATCTGTAGGGGGGGGGGGGGGGTTTGACCAGAGGATTGATTGGCTCTATAACTTTACATTGGGGACAATGGTTCTTTATTTCAGTTGACCTGACGCCTGAGATATCAGCACTGCAGTGATGTGGGGGGCTGTTAGATACGTTCAGTGAATGGTGTATCTAACTAGTCCTTTGGATGCTCGGCAGGGCTCTATATTGTCTATATGTTGTTGGCTCCACTGTGTTTTGTCACATAAAGTGATCAGAGGAGGCAGTGGTAACTCTGCAGCACAGGCTCATGGGTAGGGACTTCCAGATAACATCTAGATTATAAACTTCTGAGATCTAAAATACAATTCAAGGAAAAGTTATGTGGCGATGCCAAGAATGTTGCGTCTGCTGTGTGTGGATTCGTAAGCGCTGTGTGCTGCCGCTCCCTCTGGATTTGTGAGCACTGTCGCTGCCGCTCCCTCTGGATCTGTGAGAGCTGTGGCTGCTGCTCCCTCTGGATCTGTGAGCGCTGTCGCTGCCGCTCCCTCTGGATCTGTGAGCACTGTCGCTGCTGCTCCCTCTGGATCTGTGAGCGCTGTCGCTGTCTTTCCCTCTGGATCTGTCAGCGCTGTCGCTGCTGCTCCCTCTGGATCTGTGAGCACTGTCGTTGCCGCTCCCTCTGGATCTGTGAGTGCTGTCGCTGCTGCTCCCTCTGGATCTGTGAGCGCTGTCGCTGCTGCTCCCTCTGGATCTGTGAGCACTGTCGCTGCCGCTCCCTCTGGATCTGTGAGAGCTGTGGCTGCTGCTCCCTCTGGATCTGTGAGCGCTGTCGCTGCCGCTCCCTCTGGATCTGTGAGCACTGTCGCTGCTGCTCCCTCTGGATCTGTGAGCACTGTCGCTGCCGCTCCCTCTGGATCTGTGAGCGCTGTCGCTGTCTTTCCCTCTGGATCTGTCAGCGCTGTCGCTGCTGCTCCCTCTGGATCTGTGAGCACTGTCGTTGCCGCTCCCTCTGGATCTGTGAGTGCTGTCGCTGCTGCTCCCTCTGGATCTGTGAGGGCTGTCGCTGCTGCTCCCTCTGGATCAGTGAGCGCTGTTGCTGCTGCTCCTTCTGGATCTGTGAGCGCTGTCGCTGCTGCTCCCTCTGGATCTGTGAGCGCTGTCGCTCCCTCTGGATCTGTGAGCGCTGCCGCTCCCTCTGGATCTGTGAGCGCTGCCGCTCCCTCTGGATCTGTGAGCGCTGCCGCTCCCTCTGGATCTGTGAGCGCTGCCGCTCCCTCTGGATCTGTGAGCGCTGCCGCTCCCTCTGGATCTGTGAGCGCTGCCGCTCCCTCTGGATCTGTGAGCGCTGCCGCTCCCTCTGGATCTGTGAGCGCTGCCGCTCCCTCTGGATCTGTGAGCGCTGCCGCTCCCTCTGGATCTGTGAGCGCTGCCGCTCCCTCTGGATCTGTGAGCGCTGCCGCTCCCTCTGGATCTGTGAGCGCTGCCGCTCCCTCTGGATCTGTGAGCGCTGCCGCTCCCTCTGGATCTGTGAGCGCTGATACATTGTACATAGGTAGTCCTGCTCCCAGCTGTATCCAGTGTAGACAATGCTCTGTGAGCTCCAGACTGATACATTGTACATAGCTAGTCCTACTCCCAGCTCTATCCAGTGTAGACAATGCTCTGTGAGCTCCAGACTGATACATTGTACATAGCTAGTCCTGCTCTGTATCTAGTGTAGACAATGCTCTGTGAGCTCCAGACTGATACATTGTACATAGCTAGTCCTGCTCTCAGCTGTATCCAGTGTAGACAATGCTCTGTGAGCTCTACAGCCTGGACTCCAGGCGGATACATTGTGGCAGGCTAGAGAGAGATTAGAGGTAGTCACGTTGCATTTGTAGCAGAATGAGTGCAGCTCTGAAGTACAGTACTGGATGAGCAGTGTGTACAGGTGTGTATACTCTGCTGTTTGTGTATACTCTGGGGTCAGAGGTGAGCAGGGGATTGGACATGGCATGCTGCTCTGTGTATATGTCAGGTTCTTGTATACGGTGACAGTCATAGAGTACTGACATATAACGTTATGGGACGGAGCCTGGGACTATTGGGAGGGATCGTGTCCTGCAGTGTAGTATATGGAGGATCCTGTCCTGCAGTGTAGTATATGGAGGGATCCTGTCCTGCAGTGTAGTCTATGGAGGGATCCTGTCCTGCAGTGTAGTCTATGGAGGGATCCTGTCCTGCAGTGTAGTATATGGAGGGATCCTGTCCTGCAGTGTAGTCTATGGAGGGATCCTGTCCTGCAGTGTAGTCTATGGAGGGATCCTGTCCTGCAGTGTAGTATATGGAGGGATCTTGTCCTGCAGTGTAGTATATGGAGGGATCCTGTCCTGCAGTGTAGTATATGGAGGGATCCTGTCCTGCAGTGTAGTATATGGAGGGATCCTGTCCTGCAGTGTAGTATATGGAGGGATCCTGTCCTGCAGTGTAGTATATGGAGGATCCTGTCCTGCAGTGTAAGTATATGGAGGATCCTGTCCTGCAGTGTTAGTATATGGAGGGATCCTGTCCTGCAGTGTAGTATATGGAGGGATCCTGTCCTGCAGTGTAGTATATGGAGGATCCTGTCCTGCAGTGTAAGTATATGGAGGATCCTGTCCTGCAGTGTTAGCATATGGAGGGATCCTATCCTGCAGTGTAGTATATGGAGGATCCTGTCCTGCAGTGTTAGTATATGGAGGGATCCTGTCCTGCAGTGTAAGTATATGGAGGATCCTGTCCTGCAGTGTTAGTATATGGAGGGATCCTATCCTGCAGTGTAGTATATGGAGGATCCTGTCCTGCAGTGTTAGTATATGGAGGGATCCTGTCCTGCAGTGTAGTATATGGAGGGATCTTGTCCTGCAGTGTAGTATATGGAGGATCCTGTCCTGCAGTGTAGTATATGGAGGGATCCTGTCCTGCAGTGTAGTATATGGAGGGATCCTGTCCTGCAGTGTAGTATATGGAGGGATCCTGTCCTGCAGTGTAGTATATGGAGGATGGGAGTATATGGGAGAACTGAGACCAGAGAACAGCGTGAGGAGAGAGACTGCTTAGAGAACTGAGGCTGAGGAGACAGTCAGCAGCGGTGGAGGGGAGGAGGCAGTCAGCAGCGGTGGAGGGGAGGAGGCAGTCAGCAGCAGTGGAGCTGAGGAGACAGTCAGCAGTGGTGGAGGTGGGAGGCAGTCAGCAGCGGTGGAGGGGAGGAGGCAGTCAGCAGCAGTGGAGGGGAGGAGGCAGTCAGCAGCGGTGGAGGGGAGGAGGCAGTCAGCAGCGGTGGAGGGTAGGAGGCAGTCAGCAGCGGTGGAGGTGAGGAGGCAGTCAGCAGCGGTGGAGGTGAGGAGGCAGTCAGCAGCGGTGGAGGGGAGGAGGCAGTCAGCAGCGGTGGAGGGGAGGAGGCAGTCAGCAGCGGTGGAGGGTAGGAGGCAGTCAGCAGCGGTGGAGGGGAGGAGGCAGTCAGCAGCGGTGGAGGGGAGGAGGCAGTCAGCAGCGGTGGAGGGTAGGAGGCAGTCAGCAGCTGTGGAGCTGAGGAGGCAGTCAGCAGCGGTGGAGGTGAGGAGGCAGTCAGCAGCGGTGGAGGGGAGGAGGCAGTCAGCAGCGGTGGAGGGGAGGAGGCAGTCAGCAGCGGTGGAGGGGAGGAGGCAGTCAGCAGCGGTGGAGGGGAGGAGGCAGTCAGCAGCGGTGGAGGGGAGGAGGCAGTCAGCAGCGGTGGAGGGGAGGAGGCAGTCAGCAGCGGTGGAGGGGAGGAGGCAGTCAGTGACAGCAGACGCTCCCTTGTGCTGTCACCCTCCCCTCCCTTGTGCTGTCACCCTCCCCTCCCTTGTGCTGTCACCCTCCCCTCCCTTGTGCTGTCACCCTCCCCTCCCTTGTGCTGTCACCCTCCCCTCCCTTGTGCTGTCACCCTCCCCTCCCTTGTGCTGTCACCCTCCCCTCCCTTGTGCTGTCACCCTCCCCTCCCTTGTGCTGTCACCCTCCCCTCCCTTGTGCTGTCACCAGCTCCTTTCACTCTGCAGAACTTTTTGCACCCATTGCTGTTGCTGGGCGACTGCTGACGTCAGAGGGAGCTGCTGCTGCACAAGAGGCTTTGTGTGTTTATCTGTTCCGGGCGGGAGGGGGGGGGGGCAGTGCGGCCCCCACAGCTGATCCACTGCTCACAGATAAGCACAAACTCTGGGTGACAGCAACAAACTTTCCAAACAGAGAAACTCTGCAGCCTACGGTGATCCGGTGATCTGCAGCCTACGGTGATCTGGTGATCTGCAGCCTGTGGTGATCTGGTGATCTGCAGTCTGTGGTGATCTTGTGATCTGCAGCCTATGGTGACTGGTGATCTGGTGATCTGCTGCCTGTGGTGATCCCGGTGATCTGCAGCCTATGGTGACCGTTGATCTGGTGATCTGCAGCCTGTGGTGATCCGGTGATCTGCAGCCTGTGGTGATCTGGTGATCTGCAGCCTGTGGTGATCTGGTGATCTGCAGCCTGTGGTGATCTGGTGATCTGCAGTCTGTGGTGATCCCGGTGATCTGCAGCCTATGGTGACCGTTGATCTGGTGATCTGCAGCCTGTGGTGACCGTTGATCTGGTGATCTGCAGCCTGTGGTGATCCGGTGACAATGTAACAATCATTGAAAATCATCAGAGGATTAGATACACTGGTTCAGCAGATGGTATTACACAAGATAGACTTAGATACATTGGATGAGAAACAGAGACTCTGTAGACACGTGTATCACACATGAAAAGATGAGATACAGAAGCCCAGTACACAGTGATACACTGGCTAGATACACTAGCTGTGTGATACTGTGTGCATGGTCTCTGTATCTAATCCCCCCAGGTGATACTCATCTTATCCAGTCATTGTGATGCTGCATGCTGAGCCGCTGTATCTAGGTCTATCAATTGTGTGTGGTACTGTATCTAATCCTGCTGCAGGCGATTTTATCTAATCCTGTCTGCTGAACTGCTGTGTGTGGGTCTCACATATGCAGACAGTATCACCCATGAGAGGCTCAGCGCATAGTGTTGATAGACTTGGATACAGCGGTATCACAAAAGCAAGGCTTAGATACATTGTAGTATTGTGGTTTATTTCCCTATGTAAAGTACGGCGGTGCGGCTGACGTTGGGGCGTCCTGGTTAACCCCTTCTTTGCCGGCACTTCCTCCTGGCAGCAGCACTGGCCACCTACTTGTCGCTCTGAGATGATGTGATCTGAATCCTCACCTGATGGGGGTGCCAGCCATGTGGTGTAAGGTCCCTGGAGACCCCCTGCCACTGTTATACATGGCTGTCTATCCCTAGCTCTGCTCATCCTGATCCTCCTGGTACATGAGCTGCGGTATGGTCTGTGCTGTGTGCGGTTATATATGGGCACAGGGATAGCTGTGCTCCTTCTCATCCTGATCCTCCTGGTACATGAGCTGTGGTATGGTCTGTGCTGTGTGCTGTTATATATGGGCACAGGGATAGCTGCGCTCCTGCTCATCCTGATCCTCCTGCTACATGAGCGGCGGTATGGTCTGTGCTGTGTGCGGTTATATATGGGCACAGGGATAGCTGTGCTCCTTCTCATCCTGATCCTCCTGGTACATGAGCTGTGGTATGGTCTGTGCTGTGTGCTGTTATATATGGGCACAGGGATAGCTGTGCTCCTTCTCATCCTGATCCTCCTGGTACATGAGCTGCTGTATGGTCTGTGCTGTGTGCTGTTATATATGGGCACAGGGATACCTGCGCTCCTGCTCATCCTGATCCTCCTGGTACATGAGCGGGCGGTATGGTCTGTGCTGTGTGCGGTTATATATGGGCACAGGGATAGCTGTGCTCCTTCTCATCCTGATCCTCCTGGTACATGAGCTGCGGTATGGTCTGTGCTGTGTGCTGTTATATATGGGCACAGGAATAGCTGCGCTCCTGCTCATCCTGATCCTCCTGCTACATGAGCTGCGGTATGTTCTGTGCTGTGTGCTGTTATATATGGGCACAGGGATAGCTGCGCTCCTGCTCATCCTGATCCTCCTGGTACATGAGCGGGCGGTATGGTCTGTGCTGTGTGCGGTTATATATGGGCACAGGGATAGCTGCGCTCCTGCTCATCCTGATCCTCCTGGTACATGAGCGGCGGTATGGTCTGTGCTGTGTGCGGTTATATATGGGCACAGGGATAGCTGCGCTCCTGCTCATCCTGATCCTCCTGGTACATGAGCGGCGGTATGGTCTGTGCTGTGTGCGGTTATATATGGG
This sequence comes from Dendropsophus ebraccatus, assembly GCF_027789765.1. Taxonomy (NCBI): domain Eukaryota; kingdom Metazoa; phylum Chordata; class Amphibia; order Anura; family Hylidae; genus Dendropsophus; species Dendropsophus ebraccatus. The sequence continues at coordinate 3,151,977 of NC_091457.1, read as the reverse complement.
CACAGGGATAGCTGCGCTCCTGCTCATCCTGATCCTCCTGGTACATGAGCGGCGGTATGGTCTGTGCTGTGTGCTGTTATATATGGGCACAGGGATAGCTGCGCTCCTGCTCATCCTGATCCTCCTGCTACATGAGCTGTGGTATGGTCTGTGCTGTGTGCAGTTAGATATGGGCACAGGGATAGCTGTGCTCCTGCTCATCCTGATCCTCCTGGTACATGAGCGGGCGGTATGGTCTGTGCTGTGTGCGGTTATATATGGGCACAGGGATAGCTGCGCTCCTGCTCATCCTGATCCTCCTGCTACATGAGCTGCGGTATGGTCTGTGCTGTGTGCTGTTATATATGGGCACAGGGATAGCTGCGCTCCTGCTCATCCTGATCCTCCTGGTACATGAGCTGCGGTATGGTCTGTGCTGTGTGCGGTTATATATGGGCACAGGGATAGCTGCGCTCCTGCTCATCCTGATCCTCCTGGTACATGAGCTGCGGTATGGTCTGTGCTGTGTGCGGTTATATATGGGCACAGGGATAGCTGCGCTCCTGCTCATCCTGATCCTCCTGGTACATGAGCGGCGGTATGGTCTGTGCTGTGTGCGGTTATATATGGGCACAGGGATAGCTGTGCTCCTGCTCATCCTGATCCTCCTGCTACATGAGCGGGCGGTATGGTCTGTGCTGTGTGCTGTTATATATGGGCACAGGGATAGCTGCGCTCCTGCTCATCCTGATCCTCCTGCTACATGAGCTGCGGTATGGTCTGTGCTGTGTGCGGTTATATATGGGCACAGGGATAGCTGCGCTCCTGCTCATCCTGATCCTCCTGGTACATGAGCTGCGGTATGGTCTGTGCTGTGTGCGGTTATATATGGGCACAGGGATAGCTGCGCTCCTGCTCATCCTGATCCTCCTGGTACATGAGCTGCGGTATGGTCTGTGCTGTGTGCTTATATATATGGGCGACCCCGCTCCCTGTTATCAGTCCTATAATATCCAGCAGGTGGGGGGTGAGATGAGTGCCCGTTATCAGTCCTATAATGTCCGGCAGCCGCTCGCCATTCTGGCAGCTGAGCGCTCGTCTTGTGGTTGAGTTGATGGAGCTGAGGATGTCATGTGACCTGCGGCGGCTGCTGATAACTGAGCATTGACGTCATCCGACTCCGAGAAGGATAAATGTGACTGTGAGCAAGAGTGCTGAACAGGGGCCTAACCGAGATCAGCACCCCCCAGAGATCAGCACCCCCCAGAGATCAGCACCCCCCAGAGATCAGCACCCCCCGCTCTTCCCCGAAGATGTTTATAGAATCCAGCGATGACATCACAGCTCCTCAGATATTATAAATCCCCCCCCTTCTAGGAAATAACATTTCTCTCCAGACAAATTATTCAGTAGTGACATCACTATTATATAACTGATACCTGGAGAGCTGTGATGTCACTGCTGTATAATATATCTGATATCTGGAGAGCGATGATGTCACCTCCTGTATAATATATCTGATATCTGGAGAGCGGTGATGTCACTGCTGTATAATATATCTGATATCTGGAGAGCGGTGATGTCACTGCTGTATAATATATCTGATATCTGGAGAGCGGTGATGTCACTGCTGTATAATATAGCTGATATCTGGAGAGCGGTGATGTCACTGCTGTATAATATATCTGGAGAGCGGTGATGTCACTGCTGTATAATATATCTGATATCTGGAGAGCGGTGATGTCACTGCTGTATAATATATCTGATATCTGGAGAGCGGTGATGTCACTGCTGTATAATATATCTGATATCTGGAGAGCGGTGATGTCACTGCTGTATAATATATCTGATATCTGGAGAGCGGTGATGTCACTGCTGTATAATATATCTGATATCTGGAGAGCGGTGATGTCACTGCTGTATAATATATCTGATATCTGGAGAGCTGTGATGTCACTGCTGTATAATATATCTGATATCTGGAGAGCTGTGATGTCACTGCTGTATAATATATCTGGAGAGCGGTGATGTCACTGCTGTATAATATATCTGATATCTGGAGAGCGGTGATGTCACTGCTGTATAATATATCTGATATCTGGAGAGCGGTGATGTCACTGCTGTATAATATATCTGATATCTGGAGAGCTGTGATGTCACTGCTGTATAATATAGCTGATATCTAGAGAGCGGTGATGTCACCTCCTGTATAATATATCTGATATCTGGAGAGCGATGATGTCACCTCCTGTATAATATATCTGATATCTGGAGAGCGATGATGTCACCTCCTGTATAATATATCTGATATCTGGAGAGCGGTGATGTCACTGCTGTATAATATAGCTGATATCTGGAGAGCGGTGATGTCTCTGCTGTATAATATATCTGGAGAGCGGTGATGTCACTGCTGTATAATATAGCTGATATCTGGAGAGCGGTGATGTCACTGCTGTATAATATATCTGATATCTGGAGAGCGGTGATGTCACTGCTGTATAATATATCTGATATCTGGAGAGCGGTGATGTCACTGCTGTATAATATATCTGATATCTGGAGAGCAGTGATGTCACTGCTGTATAATATATCTGGAGATCAGTGATGTCACCTTCTGTATAATATATCTCATCTGGAGAGCGGTGATGTCACTGCTGTATAATATATCTGATATCTGGAGAGCGGTGATGTCACTGCTGTATAATATATCTGATATCTGGAGAGCGGTGATGTCACTGCTGTATAATATATCTGGAGATCAGTGATGTCACCTTCTGTATAATATATCTGATATCTGGAGAGCGGTGATGTCACTGCTGTATAATATAGCTGATATCTGGAGAGCGGTGATGTCACTGCTGTATAATATAGCTGATATCTGGAGAGCGGTGATGTCACTGCTGTATAATATATCTGGAGAGCGGTGATGTCACTGCTGTATAATATATCTGGAGAGCGGTGATGTCACTGCTGTATAATATATCTGATATCTGGAGAGCGATGATGTCACTGCTGTATAATATATCTGGAGAGCGGTGATGTCACTGCTGTATAATATAGCTGATATCTGGAGAGCGGTGATGTCACCTCCTGTATAATATATCTGATATCTGGAGAGCGGTGATGTCACCTCCTGTATAATATAGCTGATATCTGGAGAGCGGTGATGTCACTGCTGTATAATATAGCTGATATCTGGAGAGCGGTGATGTCACCTCCTGTATAATATATCTGATATCTGGAGAGCGGTGATGTCACCTCCTGTATAATATATCTGATATCTGGAGAGCGGTGATGTCACTGCTGTATAATATAGCTGATATCTGGAGAGCAGTGATGTCACTGCTGTATAATATATCTGATATCTGGAGAGCTGTGATGTCACTGCTGTATAATATATCTGATATCTGGAGAGCGGTGATGTCACTGCTGTATAATATATCTGATATCTGGAGAGCGGTGATGTCACTGCTGTATAATATATCTGTAGATCAGTGATGTCACCTTCTGTATAATATATCTCATATCTGGAGAGCGGTGATGTCACCTCCTGTATGATATATCTGATATCTGGAGAGCGGTGATGTCACTGCTGTATAATATAGCTGATATGTGGAGAGCGGTGATGTCCCTGCTGTATAATATATCTGATTATCTGGTGAGCGGTGATGTCACTGCTGTATAATATATCTGATTATCTGGAGAGCGGTGATGTCACTGCTGTATAATATATCTGATATCTGGAGAGCGGTGATGTCACTGCTGTATAATATATCTCATATCTGGAGAGCGGTGATGTCACTGCTGTATAATATATCTGATATCTGGAGAGCGGTGATGTCACTGCTCTATAATATATCTGATATCTGGAGAGCGGTGATGTCACTGCTGTATAATATATCTGATATCTGGAGAGCGGTGATGTCACTGCTGTATAATATAACTGATATCTGGAGAGCGGTGATGTCACCTCCTGTATAATATATCTGATATCTGGAGAGCGGTGATGTCACTGCTGTATAATATATCTGATATCTGGAGAGCGGGGATGTCACCTCCTGTATAATATATCTGATATCTGGAGAGCGGTGATGTCACTGCTGTATAATATATCTGATATCTGGAGAGCGGTGATGTCACTGCTGTATAATATATCTGATATCTGGAGAGCGGTGATGTCACTGCTCTATAATATATCTGATATCTGGAGAGCGGTGATGTCACTGCTGTATAATATATCTGATATCTGGAGAGCGGTGATGTCACCTCCTGTATAATATATCTGATATCTGGAGAGCGGTGATGTCACTGCTGTATAATATAGCTGATATCTGGAGAGCGGTGATGTCTCTGCTGTATAATATATCTGATATCTGGAGAGCGGTGATGTCACCTCCTGTATAATATATCTGATATCTGGAGAGCGGTGATGTCACTGCTGTATAATATATCTGATATCTGGAGAGCGGTGATGTCACTGCTGTATGATATATCTGATATCTGGAGAGCGGTGATGTCACTGCTGTATAATATATCTGGAGAGCGGTGATGTCACTGCTGTATAATATATCTGATATCTGGAGAGCTGTGATGTCACTGCTGTATAATATATCTGATATCTGGAGAGCGGTGATGTCACTGCTGTATAATATATCTGGAGAGCGGTGATGTCACTGCTGTATAATATATCTGATATCTGGAGAGCGGTGATGTCACTGCTGTATAATATAGCTGATATCTGGAGAGCGGTGATGTCACTGCTGTATAATATATCTGATATCTGGAGAGCGGTGATGTCACTGCTGTGTAATATATCTGATATCTGGAGAGCGGTGATGTCACCTCCTGTATAATATATCTGATATCTGGAGAGCGGTGATGTCACTGCTGTATAATATAGCTGATATCTGGAGAGCGGTGATGTCACTGCTGTATAATATATCTGGAGAGCAGTGATGTCACTGCTGTATAATATATCTGATATCTGGAGAGCTGTGATGTCACTGCTGTATAATATATCTGATATCTGGAGAGCGGTGATGTCACTGCTCTATAATATATCTGATATCTGGAGAGCTGTGATGTCACTGCTGTATAATATATCTGATATCTGGAGAGCGGTGATGTCACTGCTGTATAATATAGCTGATATCTTGAGAGCGGTGATGTCACTGCTGTATAATATAGCTGATATCTGGAGAGCGGTGATGTCACTGCAGTATAATATATCTGATATCTGGAGAGCGGTGATGTCACTGCTGTATAATATAGCTGATATCTGGAGAGCGGTGATGTCACTGCTGTATGATATATCTGATATCTGGAGAGCGGTGATGTCACCTCCTGTATGATATATCTGATATCTGGAGAGCGGTGATGTCACTACTGTATAATATATCTGATATCTGGAGAGCTGTGATGTCACTGCTGTATAATATATCTGATATCTGGAGAGCTGTGATGTCACTGCTGTATAATATATCTGATATCTGGAGAGCGGTGATGTCACTGCTGTATAATATATCTGGAGAGCGGTGATGTCACTGCTGTATAATATATCTGATATCTGGAGAGCGGTGATGTCACTGCTGTATAATATATCTGGAGAGCGGTGATGTCACTGCTGTATAATATATCTGATATCTGGAGAGCGGTGATGTCACCTCCTGTATAATATATCTGATATCTGGAGAGCGGTGATGTCACCTCCTGTATAATATATCTGATATCTGGAGAGCGATGATGTCACTGCTCTATAATATATCTGATATCTGGAGAGCTGTGATGTCACTGCTGTATAGTATATCTCATATCTGGAGAGCGGTGATGTCACTGCTGTATAATATATCTGATATCTGGAGAGCGGTGATGTCACTGCTGTATAATATATCTCATATCTGGAGAGCGGTGATGTCACTGCTGTATGATATATCTGATATCTGGAGAGCGGTGATGTCACCTCCTGTATAATATATCTGATATCTGGAGAGCGGTGATGTCACTGCTGTATAATATATCTGATATCTGGAGAGCTGTGATGTCACTGCTGTATAATATAGCTGATATCTGGAGAGCGGTGATGTCACCTCCTGTATAATATATCTGATATCTGGAGAGCGGTGATGTCACCTCCTGTATAGTATAGCTGATATCTGGAGAGCGGTGATGTCACTGCTGTATAATATATCTGATATCTGGAGAGCGGTGATGTCACTGCTGTATAATATATCTGGAGAGCGGTGATGTCACTGCTGTATAATATATCTGATATCTGGAGAGCGGGGATGTCACTGCTGTATAATATATCTGATATCTGGAGAGCGGTGATGTCACCTCCTGTATAGTATAGCAGATATCTGGAGAGCAGTTATGTCACCTCCTGTATAATATATCTCATATCTGGAGAGCGGTGATGTCACTGCTGTATAATATATCTGATATCTGGAGAGCTGTGATGTCACTGCTGTATAATATAGCTGATATCTGGAGAGCGGTGATGTCACTGCTGTATAATATATCTCATATCTGGAGAGCGGTGATGTCACTGCTGTATAATATATCTGATATCTGGAGAGCGGTGATGTCACTGCTCTATAATATAGCTGATATCTGGAGAGCTGTGATGTCACTGCTGTATAATATATCTGATATCTGGAGAGCGGTGATGTCACTGCTCTATAATATAGCTGATATCTGGAGAGCTGTGATGTCACTGCTGTATAATATATCTGATATCTGGAGAGCGGTGATGTCACTGCTGTATAATATAGCTGATATCTGGAGAGCGGTGATGTCACTGCTGTATAATATATCTGATATCTGGAGAGCGGTGATGTCACCTCCTGTATAGTATAGCTGATATCTGGAGAGCGGTGATGTCACTGCTGTATAATATATCTGATATCTGGAGAGCGGTGATGTCACTGCTGTATAATATATCTGGAGAGCGGTGATGTCACTGCTGTATAATATATCTGGAGAGCAGTGATGTCACTGCTGTATAATATATCTGATATCTGGAGAGCGGTGATGTCACTGCTGTATAATATATCTGGAGAGCGGTGATGTCACTGCTGTATAATATAGCTGATATCTGGAGAGCGGTGATGTCACCTCCTGTATAATATATCTGATATCTGGAGAGTGGTGATGTCACTGCTGTATAATATATCTGATATCTGGAGAGCGGTGATGTCACTGCTGTATAATATATCTGATATCTGGAGAGCGGTGATGTCACCTCCTGTATAATATATCTGATATCTGGAGAGCGGTGATGTCACTGCTGTATAATATAGCTGATATCTGGAGAGCGGTGATGTCACTGCTGTATAATATATCTGATATCTGGAGAGCTGTGATGTCACTGCTGTATAATATAGCTGATATCTGGAGAGCGGTGATGTCACTGCTGTATAATATAGCTGATATCTGGAGAGCGGTGATGTCACCTCCTGTATAATATATCTGATATCTGGAGAGCGGTGATGTCACTGCTGTATAATATATCTGATATCTGGAGAGCGGTGATGTCACTGTTGTATAATATATCTGATATCTGGAGAGCGGTGATGTCACCTCCTGTATAATATATCTGATATCTGGAGAGCGGTGATGTCACCTCCTGTATAATATATCTGATATCTGGAGAGCGGTGATGTCACTGCTGTATAATATATCTGATATCTGGAGAGCGGTGATGTCACTGCTGTATAATATAGCTGATATCTGGAGAGCGGTGATGTCACCTCCTGTATAATATATCTGATATTTGGAGAGCGGTGATGTCACCTCCTGTATAATATATCTGATATCTGGAGAGCGGTGATGTCACTGCTGTATAATATATCTGATATCTGGAGAGCGGTGATGTCACTGCTGTATAATAAAGCTGATATCTGGAGAGCGGTGATGTCACTGCTGTATAATATATCTGATATCTGGAGAGCGGTGATGTCACTGCTGTATAATATATCTGATATCTGGAGAGCGGTGATGTCACCTCCTGTATAATATATCTGTTATCTGGAGAGCGGTGATGTCACCTCCTGTATAATATAGCTGATATCTGGAGAGCGGTGATGTCACTGCTGTATAATATAGCTGATATCTGGAGAGCGGTGATGTCACTGCTGTATAATATATCTGATATCTGGAGAGCGGTGATGTCACTGCTGTATAATATATCTGATATCTGGAGAGCGGTGATGTCACTGCTGTATAATATAGCTGATATCTGGAGAGCGGTGATGTCACCTCCTGTATAATATATCTGATTATCTGGAGAGCGGTGATGTCACTGCTGTATAATATATCTCATATCTGGAGAGTGGTGATGTCACCTCCTGTATAATATATCTGATATCTGGAGAGCGGTGATGTCACTGCTGTATAATATATCTGATATCTGGAGAGCGGTGATGTCACTGCTGTATAATATATCTGATATCTGGAGAGCGGTGATGTCACTGCTGTATAATATATCTGATATCTGGTGAGCGGTGATGTCACTGCTGTATAATATATCTGATATCTGGAGAGCGGTGATGTCACCTCCTGTATAATATAGCTGATATCTGGAGAGCGGTGATTTCACCTCCTGTATAATATATCTGATATCTGGAGAGCGGTGATGTCACCTCCTGTATAATATAGCTGATATCTGGAGAGCGGTGATGTCACTGCTGTATAATATATCTGATATCTGGAGAGCGGTGATGTCACTGCTGTATAATATATATGATATCTGGAGAGCGGTGATGTCACCTCCTGTATAATATAGCTGATATCTGGAGAGCGGTGATGTCACTGCTGTATAATATATCTGATATCTGGAGAGCGGTGATGTCACTGCTGTGTAATATAACATATATTAGATATATTATACAGAAAGTGATGTCACTGCTCTCCAAATGTTCAATTCCATAGGAGATGACATCACTGCTCTGTGAGGTATATTATACAGTAGTGACATCACTGCTCTCCTGTTATATACAGATGCCCCTAGGAGGGTAGGATTTTGGATTTCTCAGAGACCTGTGCCGAGGACAAGGCTGTGTACATGTGACAAACATTAATGAATAAACATCCGTGTCCCCAGTGGTGGTCCCTAGGGGGCGGAGTCTATTGTCTTAGAGGCAAAGTCTGGCTTCCCAGCAGCGGTCCCCAGCAGCAGTGCCTAGGCGGTGTCCCAAGCTGTGGTCCTCAAGGGGTGAAGTATGATGTCCTGATGTCGTTTCCTAAGGGGTGGAGTCGGATGGGAGGTTTGCCGATCATGGTGGGAGCTGGGCTGATCAGGGGGGATCTGTGCTGATGAGGGGGTGGGCGTTGGTGATCTGTGCTGATCAGGGGGTGGGCGGGGGTGATCTGGGCTGATCAGGGGGTGGGCAGGGGTGATCTGGGCTGATCAGGGGGTGATCTGGGCTGATCAGGGGGTGGGCGGGGGTGATCTGTGCTGATCAGGGGGTGGGCGGGGGTGATCTGGGCTGATCAGGGGGTGGGCGGGGGTGATCTGTGCTGATCAGGGGGTGGGCGGGGGTGATCTGGGCTGATCAGGGGGTGGGCGGGGGTGATCTGCGCTGATCATGAGGAGGGGTGGCGGACGGAATCCTCTCCCCGGGTATAACGTGGCGTCTCTTCCGCTGCCCGGTTTGTAGTGGTTACTTGTCAGCTTATTCCCTGGCAGTGGCTCTTGGCTCTGAGCACAAAGGTTGAATTTATGAATGACTGGAGGCTAAATTCTTCTTGAGCGATCAGGCGGGGTATTACAGAGTGGCCTTTTACATGGGGTCTGATCTACGGGCCCCTCAGAGCCAGCGCGCCACTCAGCGGCCTGAAAATCCACACAACAATGTGCGCATGAGAAGCATTCCACGTACTGTCTATAATACTGAATAAGGATCCTCAGGGGCCCCATGTACTGTCTGTATAAGGGGATCCTCAGGGGCCCCATGTACTGTCTGTATGAGGATCCTCAGGGGCCCCATGTACTGTCTGTTTAAGGATCCTCAGGGGCCCCATGTGCTGTCTGTACCTTGTTTCTTAACCCTTTCAGGACCAAGGCAAATTTTATGAATATGACCTGTGTCACTTTATTCATCAATAACTTGGGAATGCTTTTACCAATCCTTCTGATTCCAAGATTGTTTTTTTGTTACATATTCTACTTTATGTTAGTGGTAAATTTGAGTTGATAGCTTTAGAATTTTTTTGTGAATAACTCCAAAATGTTGTTAAAAATGTAAAAAAAAGCGCATTCTCTACATTTGAAAGTCTCTGCCAATAAGGAAAATAGTAATACTACATTCATTATTTATTAATTCATATCTATAACATGTCTACTTTATTTTAAAAGCATTTGGTGAACATGCTTTTACTTATTTAGGATGTTAGAGGCCGTAAATGTTTAGTAGCAATTTTCAAAATGTTCGTGAAAATTTCAAACTCAGAAATTCTTTAGGCACCAGTTCAGTTTTGGAGTATATTTTAGAGGCCTGTATACTAAAACCCCCCACAATTCAACCCATTTTGAAATCTTCACTCTTTCAAGTATTTAAATTTACATTCATTCAGTTATTTAACCCTTTCTGCATTTCACAGGAATAACTGCAAAGTGAGAGTGAAAAGTTAAAATTTGCATTTTCTTTCCAGAGATTCCAATGTAATCCTATGTGTTTTTTACAAAACCAATTACCGTAACTGATCCACCAAAGCCAGCAATTGCCGATGCTGGATCCCCTTTGGGGGTCCAGTGGCGGTTACACTAAACTGTCAGCTATCAGCTGAAAGTTTAGTTGCGGCTCCCGGTCACTGTTTTTCTAAACAGCGAGCATCTGAAGCAGGTCAGTAAATGTACTGACTTTTGCTTGAAAGGGTTAAGTGTGTATACTCTGTGTATTTTAGGGTCTTCTTGGGGCCCATTACTGTACCTATTCCTTGAAGTATGTGTAAGGGCCTACACAAATGGCATTGCTTTGCAGGGTGTTTAGAGTCCCCATTACTGTACCTATTTCTTGTTTTGTGTAGCTATTGTGAATAAGGGTCTTTTAAGTGTAGAAAAGGGTCTTCCCAGACATTGTATCTTATGGATCTTTGGGGACCACCTTGCTTTGTCTGTTCTATATGGAAGGGGCTCCTGAGATCCTATTGCAATGTCTGTCAGGGACTTCAGGGTCCATGTGCAGTACCTGCTTCTATGTTAAGTGTAAATATGGTGGTTCTTTGCGGACCCCATTGCTGTTGATTTTTCTTGTTTGCATCTTATGGTCATCGTGGACCCTATTGCTGTGCCTGTTTCTTGTTTGCATCTTATGGTGTTTGCATACCCCATTGCGGTGCCTGTTTATTGTTTGCATCATGGTCTTTGCGGTTACCATTGCTGTGCCTGTTCCTTGTTAGCATCTTATGGTGGTTGCGAACCCCATTGCTGTGCCTATTTTTTTTTTGTCTTTGCGGACCTCATTGCTGTGCCTTTTACTTCATATTTTCATCTTATGGTGGTTGCGGACCCCATTGCTGTGCCTGTTCCTTGTTTGCATCTTATGGCGGTTGCGAACCCCATTGCTGTGCCTATTTTTAGTTGGTCTTTGAGGACCCCATTGCTGTGCCTTTTTCTTCATATTTGCATCTTATGGTGGTTGCGGACCCCATTGCGGTGCCTGTTCCTTGTTTGCATCTTATGGTGGTTGCGAACCCCATTGCTGTGCCTATTTTTTGTTGGTCTTTGAGGACCCCATTGCTGTGCCTTTTTCTTCATATTTGCATCTTATGGTGGTTGCGGACCCCATTGCGGTGCCTGTTCCTTGTTTGCATCTTATGGTGGTTGCGAACCCCATTGCTGTGCCTCTTGTTTGCATCTTATGGTGGTTACGGACCCCATTGCTTTAGCTTTTTCTTCATATTTGCATCTTATGGTCTTTTGCGGACCCCATTGTTCCTGTCCCTTGTTTGCATCTTATGGTCTTTGCAGACCCCATTGCAGTGTCATGTGTATTTTAAGAGTTGCCGTCTCCTATAACAGCATATAGTAGGGTCTCTGTCGACCCCATTGCTGTCCCTTAATATTTTTTTCTTTGTTATATTTAATGCACATTAGAGCGATCGTAAGAGAATTGTACAGGTGACTCATATCTCATGGGGTTGCAGGTAAATTTAGCCGTGGTTGAACCCCCTTTTTGGCCTGATTTAATATTGGTGATTTGTTCCTGAATATTCCATGCATGGTGGCGCCCTCCTCACTTTGTATATGTGTCTCCATATAACCTTGCTCCTCCTGGACGTCCAGGGATTTCTCTTCCCTCTGATATTCAGGGTTTGGTGGAGCGGCTTCTGGACAGGGAAGGAGAAAGGTTAATTCTAAGCAGCTAAAGTGCCTTCCCCAGTAACCGTTTACAGATGTCGCCATATTGTGCTCCTCTCTGACTAGACCTGCATGCAGAATAACGACACTCTGTTTCCCTACGCTGAAGGATTGTTACATTGTATCAGTCTGGCAATCCTCACTCATCCAGAGCGGTAATGCGAAGTTTACATGGAGCGATAATTGGCCCGATCATACGATTAACAATGTCGGAGTAACAATTTTTTTTCATAGCGATCAGCGTTTAGACGGTACGATGTATCGTACTGAAAAATCGTTTTGCGACCACGCGCCCGCAGCCCAGCCCCACTGCTCATCCGCAGCCCGGCCCCACGGTCAACCGCAGCCCCCTGCGCTGCCCCGATCGCCGCCGCCCTGATCGCCCCCGCCTCTCCGATCGCCCCCGCCTCTCCGATCGCCGCCCCGGCCACGAGCATACGTTACCTGCTCCGTGTAGCAGGTCTTCGAAATCACCGACTTCCCTCTTCAGTGCATTGATTGGCTGAAGAGGTGAGCCGGGAATTTCAAACGGCTCCTCTTCAGCCAAACAGTGCTGCCGTGCATTGATTGGCTGAAGAGGGGAGCCGGGAATTTCAAATGGCTCCTCTTCAGCCAATCAGTGGTGAAGAGGAGCACTGATTGGCTGAAGAAGAGCCGTATGAAATTCCCGGCTCCCCTCTTCAGCCAATCAATGCACTGAAAAGGGGAGTCGGGGATTTCAAAGACCTGCTACGCGGAGCAGGTAACGTATGCTCGTGGCCGGGGTGGCGGGGGCGGTCAGAGCGGCGGGGTGGGGGGGGTCGATCAGAGCGTCGGCGGGGGTGGCGGGACTATCGCGCGACGACTGTTTACACGGAACGATTGGCAAATTTTTTGCGAACAGCGATTTAAGAACATGTTAAAAGATCAAAATGAACGATCATTCGCCGCGTTTACACGTACGATTATCGTTCGAATTAGATAGTTATCGCGAAAATTCGCCCGATTATCGTTCCGTGTAAACGTAGCATAACAATCCCGCAGCTGTGGAGAGTAGCAGAGGATATATGGCAGGTGCAGAATAGTGGAGTGGCCCTTTTAGTCGCAGGGCGCCTGGCGTTTGGTGACTTCCCCTTGGCTCGTCCTGGATGTTGCACTTGTTTGTGTAGCAGGTTTGCCGTTGGCGTGACCTTCCCCTGCCATTCCTGGGAGTCAGCAGCATTCCAGCGCTGGAGGGCAGACTTCCTGCCCCCCCATCATTGTTCTCCCGGGCAGTGTCCAGACGGTCGCGGTGCAGCAGAGCCGGCCGCGTCCCGCTCACACCCGTCCAGCCGGCTACGACTCCTGATAATCACACATGTATAGGGAAGGATTTGGGGTCTCCACCCTTCCCTCTATTTCCTGGATTGTAATAAAATTACGCGAAAGGCTGACTCCAGCCCCCGGGGCCCTGCGGATCTGTATAGGGACCCTCCAAGCTGGGGAGGGGGGGCGTCCTCATCACCTGTATCTAAGCAGAGTGTGGTACATGGGGACACGCTTCCTATACTGTAACCTCTCATCTGGGCTGGTGGGGGGCTTCTGTCTGCTCTCGGTGAGGCATGGTGGGGGGCTTCTGTCTGCTCTCGGTGAGGCATGGTGGGGGGCTTCTGCCTGCTCTCGGTGAGGCATGGTGGGGGGCTTCTGCCTGCTCTCGGTGAGGCATGGTGGGGGGCTTCTGTCTGCTCTCGGTAAGGCATGGTGGGGGGCTTCTGTCTGCTCTCGGTGAGGCATGGTGGGGGGCTTCTGTCTGCTCTCGGTGAGGCATGGTGGGGGGCTTCTGTCTGCTCTCGGTAAGGCATGGTGGGGGGCTTCTGTCTGCTCTCGGTAAGGCATGGTGGGGGGCTTCTGCCTGCTCTCGGTGAGGCATGGTGGGGGGCTTCTGTCTGCTCTCGGTGAGGCATGGTGGGGGGCTTCTGTCTGCTCTCGGTGAGGCATGGTGGGGGGCTTCTGTCTGCTCTCGGTGAGGCATGGTGGGGAGCTTCTGCCTGCTCTCGGTAAGGCATGGTGGGGGGCTTCTGTCTGCTCTCGGTGAGGCATGGTGGGGGGCTTCTGTCTGCTCTCGGTGAGGCATGGTGGGGGGCTTCTGCCTGCTCTCGGTAAGGCATGGTGGGGGGCTTCTGTCTGCTCTCGGTGAGGCATGGTGGGGGGCTTCTGTCTGCTCTCGGTGAGGCATGGTGGGGGGCTTCTGCCTGCTCTCGGTGAGGCATGGTTGGGGGGCTTCTGCCTGCTCTCGGTGAGGCATGGTGGGGGGCTTCTGCCTGCTCTCGGTGAGGCATGGTGGGGGGCTTCTGCCTGCTCTCGGTGAGGCATGGTGGGGGGCTTCTGCCTGCTCTCGGTGAGGCATGGTGGGGGGCTTCTGTCTGCTCTCGGTGAGGCATGGTGGGGGGCTTCTGGCTGCTCTCGGTAAGGCATGGTGGGGGGCTTCTGCCTGCTCTCGGTAAGGCATGGTGGGGGGCTTCTGCCTGCTCTCGGTGAGGCATGGTGGGGGGCTTCTGCCTGCTCTCGGTAAGGCATGGTGGGGGGCTTCTGTCTGCTCTCGGTGAGGCATGGTGGGGGGCTTCTGTCTGCTCTCGGTGAGGCATGGTGGGGGGCTTCTGTCTGCTCTCGGTGAGGCATGGTGGGGGGCTTCTGTCTGCTCTCGGTGAGGCATGGTGGGGGGCTTCTGCCTGCTCTCGGTGAGGCATGGTGGGGGGCTTACATCCGGAGGACTGTGATACTTTCTATTGTTTCCGCGTGCAGCCCCCCTCCCCCCTATACTGTCCCCTCCATCAGGTCTCCAGTCAGAATCGAGGTCAGGCCTTTCCCAGGGATCAGGACGCGGCGCTCGATGCCAATGATGTCACATGACCGCTCCAGTCTTTTTCATCATCAGATGTGAACGTCCAAGGTGACTGAGAATGTCACATTCCTGGTGAGTGGCCCCCGCAACGGGCGCGGACGTGTCCTAAAAGGCCCCCCCGCTTATCCCTGTGAGACAGTCCGTGATATAAGAGGAGAGGCTGATATCTTATTACAGTACAGCAGTGATATAAGAGGAGAGGCTGATATCATCTTATTACAGTACAGCAGTGATATAAGAGGAGAGGCTGATACCTTATTACAGTACAGCAGTGATATAAGAGGAGAGGCTGATATCTTATTACAGTACAGCAGTGATATAAGAGGAGAGGCTGATATCTTATTACAGTACAGCAGTGATATAAGAGGAGAGGCTGATA
Organism: Dendropsophus ebraccatus; assembly: GCF_027789765.1. Classification (NCBI taxonomy): domain Eukaryota; kingdom Metazoa; phylum Chordata; class Amphibia; order Anura; family Hylidae; genus Dendropsophus; species Dendropsophus ebraccatus. The sequence continues at coordinate 3,136,401 of NC_091457.1, read as the reverse complement.
TCTTATTACAGTACAGCAGTGATATAAGAGGAGAGGCTGATATCTTATTACAGTACAGCAGTGATATAAGAGGAGAGGCTGATATCTTATTACAGTACAGCAGTGATATAAGAGGAGAGGCTGATATCTTATTACAGTACAGCAGTGATATAAGAGGAGAGGCTGATACCATCTTATTACAGTACAGCAGTGATATAAGAGGAGAGGCTGATATCATCTTATTACAGTACAGCAGTGATATAAGGGGAGAGGCTGATATCTTATTACAGTACAGCAGTGATATAAGAGGAGAGGCTGATATCACCTTATTACAGTACAGCAGTGGTATAAGAGGAGAGGCTTATATTCCCTTATTACAGTACAGCAGTGATATAAGAGGAGAGGTTGATAACTTATTACAGTACAGCAGTGATATAAGAGGAGAGGCTGATATCTTATTACAGTACAGCAGTGATATAAGAGGGGAGGCTGATACCTTATTACAGTACAGCAGTGATATAAGAGGAGAGGCTGATACCTTATTACAGTACAGCAGTGATATAAGAGGAGAGGCTGATATCATATTACAGTACAGCAGTGATATAAGAGGAGAGGCTGATATCTTATTACAGTACAGCAGTGATATAAGAGGAGAGGCTGATATCTTATTACAGTACAGCAGTGATATAAGAGGAGAGGCTGATACCTTATTACAGTACAGCAGTGATATAAGAGGAGAGGCTGATATCTTATTACAGTACAGCAGTGATATAAGAGGAGAGGCTGATATCTTATTACAATACAGCAGTGATATAAGAGGAGAGGCTGATATCATCTTATTACAGTACAGCAGTGATATAAGAGGAGAGGCTGATATCTTATTACAGTACAGCAGTGATATAAGAGGAGAGGCTGATATCTTATTACAGTACAGCAGTGATATAAGAGGAGAGGCTGATATCTTATTACAGTACAGCAGTGATATAAGAGGAGAGGCTGATATCTTATTACAGTACAGCAGTGATATAAGAGGAGAGGCTGATACCTTATTACCGTACAGCAGTGATATAAGAGGAGAGGCTGATACCTTATTACAGTACAGCAGTGATATAAGAGGAGAGGCTAATATCTTATTACAGTACAGCAGTGATATAAGAGGAGAGGCTGATATCTTATTACAGTACAGCAGTGATATAAGAGGAGAGGCTGATATCATCTTATTACAGTACAGCAGTGATATAAGAGGAGAGGCTGATATCTTATTACAGTACAGCAGTGATATAAGAGGAGAGGCTGATATCTTATTACAGTACAGCAGTGATATAAGAGGAGAGGCTGATACCTTATTACAGTACAGCAGTGATATAAGAGGAGAGGCTGATATCTTATTACAGTACAGCAGTGATATAAGAGGAGAGGCTTATATTCCCTTATTACAGTACAGCAGTGATATAAGAGGAGAGGCTTATATTCCCTTATTACAGTACAGCAGTGATATAAGAGGAGAGGCTTATATTCCCTTATTACAGTACAGCAGTGATATAAGAGGAGAGGCTGATATCTTATTACAGTACAGCAGTGATATAAGAGGAGAGGCTGATATCTTATTACAGTACAGCAGTGATATAAGAGGAGAGGCTGATATCTTATTACAGTACAGCAGTGATATAAGAGGAGAGGCTGATATCTTATTACAGTACAGCAGTGATATAAGAAGAGAGGCTGATATCTTATTACAGTACAGCAGTGATATAAGAGGAGAGGCTTATATTCCCTTATTACAGTACAGCAGTGATATAAGAGGAGAGGCTTATATTCCCTTATTACAGTACAGCAGTGATATAAGAGGTGAGGCTGAGTGCTCGCTCTCTGTTGTGACTATTATAGCGTGAGGATGATTGGTCAGTAGGAATTTTGGGAGTTGTAGTTGATGACATCAGTGATGGAGGATATAGCTGTCTTCTCCTCATGGTGTGGTTGGGGAGACCCTGGAGGATTGGAGTCAGCATTGGGGTATAACCTCTGGGTGGCGCTCTCCTCTAGTCACAGTCCCAGTTTTCTAATCTTTGTGATAAAGTTGTTGTGTGACGCTCATGGCGGCCGCTCTGGTTGACAGGGTTGTTGTTGCTCTGATAACGCCGGTCACCTTCACGTCCCGTCTTGTGCCTGATCCTGAGCAGAATGGTGCCGGGCACTGCTGTTATCCTGCTGGCTGTGATATCGGGCTTTGTTTATTCTTCAAGCTGCACTACAAGTCTCAGCAAGGCTTGGCTGGATATTCTAGGACTGACCTCCCACTATGTATTAAAGGGGTAGTGCGGCGCTAAAAAATTATTCATAGAATAACACATTACAAAGTTATACAACTCTGTAATGTATGTCATGTCTGTGAATCGCCCCTTCCCGTGTCCCACCAGTATTATAGTAGTATATTCCTGTATATAGGAGCAGTATTATAGTAGTATATTCCTGTATATAGGGAGCAGTATTATAGTAGTTATATTCCTGTATATAGGGAGCAGTATTATAGTAGTTATATCCCCATATATAGGAGCAGTATTATAGTAGTTATATTCCTGTATATAAGAGCAGTATTATAGTAGTATATTCCTGTATATAGGAGCAGTATTATAGTAGTATATTCCTGTATATAGGGGGCAGTATTATAGTAGTATATTCCTGTATATAGGGAGCAGTATTATAGTAGTTATATTCCTGTATATAGGGAGCAGTATTATAGTAGTTATATCCCCATATATAGGAGCAGTATTATAGTAGTTATATTCCTGTATATAAGAGCAGTATTATAGTAGTATATTCCTGTATATAGGAGCAGTATTATAGTAGTATATTCCTGTATATAGGAGCAGTATTATAGTAGTATATTCCTGTATATAGGAGCAGTATTATAGTAGTATATTCCTGTATATAGGAGCAGTATTATAGTAGTTATATCCCTGTATATAGGAGCAGTATTATAGTAGTTATATTCCAGTATATAGGAGCAGTATTATAGTAGTATATTCCTGTATATAGGGGCAGTATTATAGTAGTTATATTCCTGTATATAGGAGCAGTATTATAGTAGTTATATTCCTGTATATAGGGGGCAGTATTATAGTAGTTATATTCCTGTATATAGGGGGCAGTATTATAGTAGTATATTCCTGTATATAGGGGGCAGTATTATAGTAGTTATATTCTTGTATATAGGAGCAGTATTATAGTAGTTATATTCCTGTATATAGGAGCAGTATTATAGTAGTATATCCCTGTATATAGGAGCAGTATTATAGTAGTATATTCCTGTATATAGGAGCAGTATTATAGTAGTTATATCCCTGTATATAGGAGCAGTATTATAGTAGTATATTCCTGTATATAGGAGCTGTATTATAGTAGTATATTCCTGTATATAGGAGCAGTATTATAGTAGTATATTCCTGTATATAGGAGCTGTATTATAGTAGTATATTCCTGTATATAGGAGCAGTATTATAGTAGTTATATCCCTGTATATAGGAGCAGTATTATAGTAGTTATATTCCTGTATATAGGAGCAGTATTATAGTAGTATATCCCTGTATATAGGAGCAGTATTATAGTAGTATATTCCTGTATATAGGAGCAGTATTATAGTAGTTATATCCCTGTATATAGGAGCAGTATTATAGTAGTATATTCCTGTATATAGGAGCTGTATTATAGTAGTATATTCCTGTATATAGGAGCAGTATTATAGTAGTATATTCCTGTATATAGGGGGCAGTATTATAGTAGTTATATTCTTGTATATAGGAGCAGTATTATAGTAGTTATATTCCTGTATATAGGAGCAGTATTATAGTAGTATATCCCTGTATATAGGAGCAGTATTATAGTAGTATATTCCTGTATATAGGAGCAGTATTATAGTAGTTATATCCCTGTATATAGGAGCAGTATTATAGTAGTATATTCCTGTATATAGGAGCTGTATTATAGTAGTATATTCCTGTATATAGGAGCAGTATTATAGTAGTTATATCCCTGTATATAGGAGCAGTATTACAGTAGTTATATTCCTGTATATAGAAGGCAGTATTATAGTAGTTATATCCCTGTATATAGGAGCAGTATTATAGTAGTTATATTCCTGTATATAGGAGCAGTATTATAGTAGTATATTCCTGTATATAGGAGCAGTATTCTAGTAGTATATCCCTGTATATAGGGGGCAGTATTATAGTAGATATATTCCTGTATATAGGAGCAGTATTATAGTAGTTATATTCCTGTATATAGGAGCAGTATTATAGTAGTATATTCCTGTATATAGGAGCAGTATTATAGTAGTTATATCCCTGTATATAGGAGCAGTATTATAGTAGTTATATTCCTGTATATAGGAGCAGTATTATAGTAGTATATTCCTGTATATAGGAGCAGTATTATAGTAGTTATATTCCTGTATATAGGGGGCAGTATTATAGTAGTTATATTCCTGTATATAGGAGCAGTATTATAGTAGTATATTCCTGTATATAGGAGCAGTATTATAGTAGTATATTCCTGTATATAGGAGCAGTATTATAGTAGTTATATCCCTGTATATAGGAGCAGTATTATAGTAGGTATATTCCTGTATATAGGGGCAGTATTATAGTAGTTATATTCCTGTATATAGGAGCAGTATTATAGTAGTATATTCCTATATATAGGAGCAGTATTATAGTAGGTATATTCCTGTATATAGGAGCAGTATTATAGTAGTTATATCCCTGTATATAGGGGGCAGTATTATAGTAGTTATATTCCTGTATATAGGAGCAGTATTATAGTAGTTATATTCCTGTATATAGGAGAAGTATTATAGTAGTTATATCCCTGTATATAGGGGGCAGTATTATAGTAGTATATTCCTGTATATAGGGAGCAGTATTATAGTAGTTATATTCCTGTATATAGGAGCAGTATTATAGTAGTTATATCCCTGTATATAGGAGCAGTATTATAGTAGTATATTCCTGTATATAGGAGCAGTATTATAGTAGTATATTCCTGTATATAGGAGCAGTATTATAGTAGTTATATTCCTGTATATAGGAGCAGTATTATAGTAGTTATATTTCTGTATATAGGAGCAGTATTATAGTAGTATATTCCTGTATATAGGAGCAGTATTATAGTAGTATATCCCTGTATATAGGGGGCAGTATTATAGTAGTATATCCCAGTATATAGGGGGCAGTATTATAGTAGTATATTCCTGTATATAGGGGCAGTATTATAGTAGTTATATCCCTGTATATAGGAGCAGTATTATAGTAGTATAATCCTGTATATAGGGGGCAGTATTATAGTAGTTATATCCCTGTATATATGGGGGCAGTATTATAGTAGTATATTCCTGTATATAGGATCAGTATTATAGTAGTATATTCCTGTATATAGGAGCAGTATTATAGTAGTTATATTCCTGTATATAGGAGCAGTATTATAGTAGTTATATTCCTGTATATAGGAGCAGTATTATAGTAGTTATATCCCTGTATATAGGAGCAGTATTATAGTAGTTATATTCCTGTATACAGGGGGCAGTATTATAGTAGTTATATTCCTGTATATAGGAGCAGTATTATAGTAGTTATATTCCTGTATATAGGAGCAGTATTATAGTAGTTATATTCCTGTATACAGGGGGCAGTATTATAGTAGTTATATTCCTGTATATAGGAGCAGTATTATAGTAGTTATATTCCTGTATATAGGGGCAGTATTATAGTAGTTATATTCCTGTATATAGGAGCAGTATTATAGTAGTTATATTCCTGTATATAGGGGGCAGTATTATAGTAGTTATATCCCTGTATATAGGAGCAGTATTATAGTAGTATATTCTTGTATATAGGAGCAGTATTATAGTAGTTATATTCCTGTATATAGGAGCAGTATTATAGTAGTTATATCCCTGTATATAGGGGGCAGTATTATAGTAGTTATATCCCTGTATATAGGAGCAGTATTATAGTAGTTATATTCCTGTATATAGGAGCAGTATTATAGTAGTATATCCCTGTATATAGGAGCAGTATTATAGTAGTATATTCCTGTATATAGGAGGCAGTATTATAGTAGTATATCCCTGTATATAGGAGCAGTATTATAGTAGTTATATTCCTGTATATAGGAGCAGTATTATAGTAGTTATATTCCTGTATACAGGGGGCAGTATTATAGTAGTTATACGAGGGGTTTATTACACTCTTGTTGCTGTATGTAGCTGTTTTGCTATGTTGTGGTGTTGATCCCTTTTGTCTTCTCCTCGGTTTGCAGCCGCCTCTTCCTCGGGTCACTTATCTGACAGGCCATGGACTATAAATACTTGAAGTGTGGCGGCTTCTTGTGGACCCACTGATCCGGCTCGGGACGCTTCATGCCTCAGTGCGGACTTGGCCATTGTCCCAGCTGCCGTCCCGGTGCCAGCTGGATCTCCGGTGACCTCCTGCACCAGTAAATTATAGCGTCGCTCAATTCCCTGTATAATTAGGTGAATCCCTTAATAACAGAGCTTCCCGCCTCCACCAGCTTCTCTGCTCGCCATTTCCGTCTGAAATTAAGTCCTCAGTAATTTGTCACCCCACTGGCCTGTGGGGGGAGGGGGCGAATCTGCCGAAACGTAACGCAGAGAGATTTAGGTGGCTTCCAGGTAGAAGAACGAGACAGAACTGTGTTTTTTTTTTTGTATGTTCTGTCTAGTAGGTTTTTAATGTTCTGTCTAGTAGGTTTTTAATGTTCTGTCTAGTAGAAGTTTGGTTCTGCATGTTTCCTCTGATAGGTTTTTAGTTCTGTACGTTCTTTATAGTAGGTGTTAAGTGCTTTACGTTCTGTTTAGTGGGTGTTTAATTCTGCATGTTCTGTCTAGTAGGTCTTTAGTTGTGTACATTCTGTCTAGTAGGTGTTTCTGCATTGATGTGAAGGGGTGCTTAAGCTTTGGGGTCCTGTGCAGGGGTGTTTTTTCCTGTGAAGGTTTCTATTCTCTTGTAGTTTGGATCTCGTGGCTTCTGTCCTGCGGGATGAATGCTGTCTGGGTACTCTGGGTGTTGTGGCCGTTGGCAGTGTTATGGCCGCCGTCAGCAGCCGGGGGTGAGCGGATTCCAGTGTGGCGTGCAGCTTATTACCTTACATGGCCGTCGCTGGCCGGCTAGCGTGTTTGTCTGGGAGAGATCTGCTCTGTGTCAGTCACCTGCAAGATCCAACATGGCCGCATCTGTGTGTACCGCTTTAAGAACCTAGATGTAAACAGTCCTGGTCCCGCCCCCTGTTTCACATTAACCCTTCCTGCTAGCAGCGGAGCCCCACTTTATCTTGTGCCCCCCCCTTGGGATCTTTACACGATTTTAAATATCATTACATACAGGGAGGCGATAGAATCTGCTGTGTACTCCGGGGACCCCGAGTATTACTATAGATTTCCGGGGTGTTGGGCGTGATATTTTGGGGTGTCGGGGGGCTGTCATACTACTATAGATTTCCGGGGTGTCGGGGGGCTGTCATACTATAGATTTCCTGGGTGTCGGGGGGCTGTCATACTACTATGGATTTCCTGGGTGTCGGGGGGCTGTCATACTACTATGGATTTCCTGGGTGTCGGGGGGCTGTCATACTACTATAGATTTACGGGGTGTAGGGGGGCTGTCATACTACTATAGATTTCCTGGGTGTCGGGGGGCTGTCATACTGCTATAGATTTCCTGCGTGTCGGGGGGCTGTCATACTACTATAGATTTCCTGGGTGTCGGGGGGCTGTCATAACTACTATAGATTTCCTGGGTGTCGGGGGGCTGTCATACTACTATAGATTTCCTGGGTGTCGGGGGGCTGTCATACTACTATAGATTTCCGGGGTGTCGGGGGGCTGTCATACTACTATAGATTTCCGGGGTGTCGGGGGGCTGTCATACTACTATAGATTTCCTGGGTGTCGGGGGGCTGTCATACTGCTATAGATTTCCTGGGTGTCGGGGGGCTGTCATACTGCTATAGATTTCCGGGGTGTCGGGGGGCTGTCATACTGCTATAGATTTCCTGGGTGTCGGGGGGCTGTCATACTACTATAGATTTCCGGGGTGTCGGAGGGCTGTCATACTACTATGGATTTCCTGGGTGTCGGGGGGCTGTCATACTACTATAGATTTCCTGGGTGTCGGGGGGCTGTCATACTGCTATAGATTTCCGGGGTGTCGGGGGGCTGTCATACTACTATGGATTTCCTGGGTGTCGGGGGGCTGTCATACTACTATAGATTTCCGGGGTGTCGGGGGGCTGTCATACTACTATAGATTTCCTGGGTGTCGGGGGGCTGTCATACTACTATAGATTTCCTGGGAGTCGGGGGGCTGTCATACTACTATAGATTTCCTGGGTGTCGGGGGGCTGTCATACTACTATAGATTTCCTGGGTGTCGGGGGGCTGTCATACTGCTATAGATACCCTGGGTGTCGGGGGGCTGTGTCATACTACTTTTGATTTCCTGGGTGTCGGGGGGCTGTGTCATACTACTATAGATTTCCGGGGGGCGGTGTCATACTGCTATAGATTTTCAGGGTGTCGGGGGGCTTTGCCATACTTCTATAGATTTCCGGGGTGTTGGGCGTGATATTTTGGGGTGTCATAATTTTATAGATTATCCGGGTGCTCGGAGGGTGATATTTTGGGGTGTCGGGGGCTGTCTTATAGTACTATAGATTATCCGGGTGCTCGGGGGATGTTATTTCGGGGTGTCGGGGGCTGTCTCATATTACTATAGATTATCCAGGTGCTCTGGGGATGATATTTTGGGGTGTCGGGGGCTGTCTCATATTACTATAGATTATCCAGGTGCTCTGGGGATGTTATTTTGGGGTGTCGGGGGCTGTCTCATATTACTATAGATTATCCAGGTGCTCTGGGGATGATATTTTGGGGTGTCGGGGGGGGGGGGGGGGCTGTCTCATATTACTATAGATTATCCGGGTGCTCTAGGGATATTTCGGGGTGTAGGGGGGGGGGCGGCTGTCTCATATTACTATAGATTATCCGGGTGCTCTGGGGATATTTCGGGGTGTAGGGGGGGGCGGCTGTCTCATATTACTATAGATTATCCGAGTGCTCTGGGGATGATATTTTGGGGTGTCGGGGGCTGTCTCATATTACTATAGATTATCAGGGTGCTCTGGGGATGATATTTTGGGGTGTTGGGGGCTGTCTCATATTACTATAGATTATCCCAGTGCTTGGGGGATGATATTTTGGGGTGTAGGGGGAGGCGGCTGTCTCATATTACTATAGATTATCCCGGTGCTCTGGGGATGATATTTCGGGGTGTCGGGGGCTGTCTCGTATTACTATAGATTAACAGGGTGCTCGAGGGATGATATTTCGGGGGGGGGGGGGGGGGGGCGGGGGGCTGTCTCATATTACTGTAGATTATCCGGGTGCTGGGGGGATGATATTTTGGGGTGTTGGGTGCTGTCTCATATTACTATAGATTATCCAGGTGCTCTGTTGATGATATTTCGGGGTGTCGGGGCCTCTCGAATTACTATAGATTATCTGGGTGCTCAGGGGATATTTCGGGGTGTCGGGGGCTGTCTCATATTACTATAGATTATCAGGGTGCTCGGGGGATGATATTTCAGGGTGTCAGGGGCTGTCTCATATTACTATAGATTATCAGGGTGCTCGGGGGATGATATTTCGGGGTGTCGGGGGCTGTCTCATATTACTATAGATTATCAGGGTGCTCTGTGGATGATATTTCGGGGTGTTGGGGGCTGTCTCATATTACTATAGATTATCCGGGTGCTCGGGGGATGATATTTCGGGGTGTCGGGGGCTGTCTCATATTACTATAGATTATCCGGGTGCTCAGGGGATATTTTGGGGTGTTGGGGGCTGTCTCATATTACTATAGATTATACGGGTGCTCTGGGGATGATATTTTGGGGTGTTGGGGGGCTGTCTCATATTACTATAGATTATCCCGGTGCTCGGGGGATGATATTTTGGGGTGTTGGGGGGCTGTCTCATATTACTATAGATTTTCCAGGTGCTCTGGGGATGATATTTCAGGGTGTCGGGGCCTCTCATATTAACATAGATTAACCGGGTGCTCGGGGGATGATATTTCGGGGTGTCGGGGCCTCTCATATTACTATAGATTTCCGGGGTGTTGGGAGATGATATTTCGGGGTTTCAAGGGATGTCTTATATTACTATAGATTATCCGGGTGCTGGGGGGGATGATATTTTGGGGTGTTGGGGGCTGTCTCATATTACTATAGATTATCAGGGTGCTCTGTGGATGATATTTCGGGGTGTTGGGGGCTGTCTCATATTACTATAGATTATCCGGGTGCTCGGGGGATGATATTTCGGGGTGTCGGGGGCTGTCTCATATTACTATAGATTATCCAGGTGCTCAGGGGATATTTTGGGGTGTTGGGGGCTGTCTCATATTACTATAGATTATCCGGGTGCTCAGGGGATATTTTGGGGTGTTGGGGGCTGTCTCATATTACTATAGATTATACGGGTGCTCTGGGGATGATATTTTGGGGTGTTGGGGGGCTGTCTCATATTACTATAGATTATCCCGGTGCTCGGGGGATGATATTTTGGGGTGTTGGGGGGCTGTCTCATATTACTATAGATTTTCCAGGTGCTCTGGGGATGATATTTCAGGGTGTCGGGGCCTCTCATATTAACATAGATTAACCGGGTGCTCGGGGGATGATATTTCGGGGTGTCGGGGGCTGTCTCATATTACTATAGATTTCCGGGGTGTTGGGAGATGATATTTCGGGGTTTCAAGGGATGTCTTATATTACTATAGATTATCCGGGTGCTGGGGGGGATGATATTTCGGGGTATCAGGGGGGCTGTCTCATATTCCTATAGATTATCCGGGTGCTCAGGGGGGATGATATTTTGGGGTGTCGGGGGGGGGGGCTGTCTCATATTACTGTAGATTATCCGGGTGCTCGGGGGGATGAAATTTTGGGGTGTCGGGGGCTCTGTCATTACTATGGATTATCTGGGTGCTGGGGGGCTGTCTCATATTACTATAGATTATCCGGGTGCTCGGGGATGATATTTCGGGGTGTCGGGGGCTTTCTCATATTCCTATAAATTATGCGGGTGCTGGGGGGATGATTTTTCGGGGTGTCGGGGCTGTCTCATATTACTGAAGATTATCCGGGTGGTGGGGGGATGATATTTTGGGGTGCTGGGGTTTTCGGGGTGTAGGATGTGTCTTCCTTCGCTCGCTTGCAGCCGCGTTCCTTCCCCGTACTCCAGGCTTCCCCCTAGTTTTCTTCCGTGTTGCTATGGCGCCACTCTCATTGTTTAACTCCTGTCGTGTCAAGTTTCCATGGTAAAACCTGTGTCTGACTGTGGCGCTCACATAGACGACTGTCACCCCGATGGTGCTGAGAACATGGGGGGCAACCACACCTCTACATTGTGTAACATCAGGGACGTGCAAGTAGTGATGTCACTGGCCCAATCCCCCAACTGGAGAGTAGTGATGTCATTGTATTCAGTAGTGATGTCACCGTGGTCTGTCTGGAGAGTAGTGATGTCATTGTGTTCTGTCTGGAGAGTAGTGATGTCATTGTGGTCTGTCTGGAGAGTAGTGATGTCATTGTGGTCTGTCTGGAGAGTAGTGATGTCACCGTGGTCTGTCTGGAGAGTAGTGATGTCACTGTGGTCTGTCTGGAGAGTAGTGATGTCATTGTGTTCTGTCTGGAGAGTAGTGATGTCATTGTGTTCTGTCTGGAGAGTAGTGATGTCACCGTGGTCTGTCTGGAGAGTAGTGATGTCATTGTGGTCTGTCTGGAGAGTAGTGATGTCATTGTATTCAGTAGTGATGTCACCGTGGTCTGTCTGGAGAGTAGTGATGTCATTGTGGTCTGTCTGGAGAGTAGTGATGTCATTGTGGTCTGTCTGGAGAGTAGTGATGTCATTGTGGTCTGTCTGGAGAGTAGTGATGTCATTGTGGTCTGTCTGGAGAGTAGTGATGTCATTGTGGTCTGTCTGGAGAGTAGTGATGTCATTGTGGTCTGTCTGGAGAGTAGTGATGTCACTATTAGCGGCTCCTGTCTCAGGAATAGTAATGCAGTGGCTGCTGTAACCTCTTGGCCCCCCGTGTCCGGACCCTGTGGCCGCCACCGTTCCCACCATTAATATGGAAACACCAGGCAAGAAATGTGATAAAGCTTTTTCCATGATGCGCTCTGGACTGTGAGATTGGAACGTTTGTGGGGTGGACGTTATCCACCTGATGGCATGCATGCTGGCCTCTGGTGTTTGCCTTGTCCGGGGTGGAGGAGGTCTCTGGTGGGTGTCAGCTCCTGGGGTTAGATGTGTGACTTGCTCTTGGGCGCCCCCTGTGTCCTGGCCGGCATCTGCGATGTCAGCACTAGGAGATGACCCTGAAGGGTGAGGGGTTTGGCGTCTTATCGGCCGCCCATGATGTCACTGGTGTCCGCCGTTAACGGGTGAGCAGCAGATTTGTTGGTTTCACTAGGACCTCTCCCCAGATTTAGCCTTGTGCTGCCATCTAGTGGCTGTAACCTGGTGCCGAGGCAAGTGCCTCGGTTTTATATATATATAATATATGTATGTGTATATAAATAAAAATAAGGTATGTGTAGAGGGCACTGTGCGGCAATGAGCTCTAGTGGGTGCACAGCCTTCAGGAGTCAGACCCAGGCTCCACAAAGATCCAAAATATAAAGCGATAAGGCGGCACTCCAGGAATAGTAAATAATAAAGTGCGGTACAACAAATAATGTGCGGTACAACTTGTACATACGTGTTGCTTGAAAAAGGTTTCATCGAGAAACTGAAACGTTGTACCGCACATTATGGGTGAATAAATTCATTTTATTATTAACTATTCCTGGAATGCTGCCTTATCGCTTTATTATATAATATATATGTATATATATATCCATCACAGCCTTAGGGTAGATGGCACCCTGTGTGCAAACTGACCTTTGTGCAGGACCTGTGCCCCCATATAGCTTAAAGCCCCTTTGTGTCCCTGCATAATAGTTAGGTATGCTCTATACCCTTATATAGTATCAGAGCTCTCTGTGCACCCCCTATAGTATGAGGCCCCTCTCTGCAGCCCCCATATAGTAATAATGTCCCTATATAGTATCAGAGCTCTTTGTGCACCCCCGATAGTATGAGGCCCCTCTCTGCAGCCCCCATATAGTAATAATGTCCCTATATAGTATCAGAGCTCTTTGTGCACCCCCTATAGTATGAGGCCCCTCTCTGCAGCCCCCATATAGTAATAATGTCCCTATATAGTATCAGAGCTCTCTGTGCACCCCCTATAGTATGAGGCCCCTCTCTGCAGCCCCCATATAGTAATAATGTCCCTATATAGTATCAGAGCTCTTTGTGCACCCCCTATAGTATGAGGCCCCTCTCTGCAGCCCTGTGGACGATGAGGTGCGTGCGCTGTGGACGATGAGGTGCGTGCGCTGTGGACGATGAGGTGCGCGCGCTGTGGACGATGAGGTGCGCGCGCTGTGGACGATGAGGTGCGCGCGCTGTGGACGATGAGGTGCGTGCGCTGTGGACGATGAGGTGCGTGCGCTGTGGACGATGAGGTGCGTGCGCTGTGGACGATGAGGTGCGTGCGCTGTGGACGATGAGGTGCGTGCGCTGTGGACGATGAGGTGCGTGCGCTGTGGACGATGAGGTGCGTGCGCTGTGGGACGATGAGGTGCGTGCGCTGTGGACGAATGAGGTGCGTGCGCTGTGACGATTGAGGTGCGTGCGCTGTGGACGATGAGGTGCGTGCGCTGTGGACGATGAGGTGCGTGCGCTGTGGACGATGAGGTGCGTGCGATGAGGTGCGTGCGCTGTGGGCGATGAGGTGCGTGCGCTGTGGGCGATGCGGTGCGTGCGCTGTGGGCGATGCGGTGCGTGCGCTGTGGGCGATGAGGTGCGTGCGCTGTGGGCGATGAGGTGCGTGCGCTGTGGGCGATGAGGGGT
>NC_091457.1:3064122-3122284 GCF_027789765.1 Dendropsophus ebraccatus | reverse complement strand
CCCCCCCGCCCATCCTCCGCCCTCCCCCCCCCCCCATCCTCCGCCCTCCCCCCCCCCTGCCATCCTCCGCCCTTCCCCCCCCTGCCATCCTCCGCCCTTCCCCCCCGCCCATCCTCTGCCCTTCCCCCCGCCCATCCTCTGCCCTTCCCCCCTCCCATCCTCCGCCCTTCTCCCCTTGATTTGGGTGACACTATGGCTGCAGGGACAGATGTCATCCAGTTTTCCTGCTTTCTCCCCCCCGTCACGCTGCGTGGTCCGGTCCGCGGGGTCAGGGGCGGGGGGTGTCGCCATCTTGTGGACTTATCTCCTCGTTCCTCCTTCTAGTTGTGATCACAAGATTTTTAAATCTACTTCAACCTCAGAATCGCTGGACGGCGTCCCGCAACCCGGTGCTGAGAACCCACTGCGCAAACCAGGTGAGCGCTGCGTCCGACCACGGGGGGGCGCCGTGTCTGTCTCATGGTCTCCGCTCTGGTCGCCAATCTTACACTTTAAGCCTCTTGTTTCCGGCAGGGGAAAATCCCGACAATCAGGCCGAACGTTCACAGGAAAAAAGACCGCAGAGCGACCGGAAGGACGATGAGCAGCGAGAGCAGGCCGAGGTAACCATGGTGACGAGAGCCGCAGTGGAGGGTCAGTGTCCTCTTAAGCTGAAGCCTCTCATTGCATGCTGGGAGTTGTAGTTGTGTGGAGAGCGGCAGGTTGGGGATATGATGCTCCCCAGGATTAGGAGCACTGCGCCCCCCTCCCCCTCAGGCTGCGTGCAGTATTGCTGCTCGGTGAATGGAGCTGGATAGTAATACCGCACGCAGCCTGAGCACAGGGGGGCGCTGTGTAACCATGGAGAATTCAGTTAGAAGCCGCCATTAGGGATCTGCTGTTACATCTTTCATTCGGTGGTCGGTGTAACTAGGTGGTCGGGGTAACTCTGTGGGGTTTGGGTTCTTTGTCGCCCCCTGGTGTGTGACGCCACCCCTGACCTTGTGTTTCTGTGCAGATCGCGGAGGAGTCGGCTCTGGATCTGCTCCTGGAGGATCGGGATCACTTGTTGCAGAAATTGGATAATTGGAATTTTCCAATCTTTGATCTTATGGAGAAGACGGGAGGGAAGTGTGGGCGGATCCTGAGTCAGGTACGGGGCTCCGCCCCCATCACATTATAGCTTATGGCGTCCTGAGAGCTGCTGTCACTCTCCCTCCTTTCTGGTTGAGTTGTCAAAGGATCTGACGGTACTGCTGGGGTGGTCGGGAGATCCAGCATCACATTTGCTGTGGCCAGGTGGCGCACCTTGGGCGGTCGGAGATTCCTGCGGGGCAGCTGGGGTGGTCCGGGGATCCGATAGTATTGTTTCTGCCGTTTGGCGATCCGGCGGGGCAGCTGGGGTGGTCGGAGGTTCCTGCCGGGCAGCTGGGGTGGTCGGGGATCCAGCAGTTGGGATTACAAGCTGTGGGTCGGGCAGCGTTGCGGTCACAGCTCCCCCTCCCGCCGTTACAGATGGTTCCTTCCCCCGTTATGGATGAGGTGGTGAGCGGCCGGCGGTTATTGATCTCCCGCTGCCGGCACAGGCTCATTCTCGGCCTGACAACTCTCCATTATGACTTCACTCTTCTGGCTCGGTCGTCTCCCAATAAAACAGTTTTCTCCAGATTTGTCTAATGCAGCTGAAGCCGCCGCCGCTGCCAAATTGTAACAGTGAGATCATCGGCCTCCAAAATAAGAGGATGAGTAATCCGGGTCCTTCCAGGACAGCTGCCCCGACCGCATGATGTCAGAGGGGACGACCAGACAGCGCAGGAGGAGTCAGCCTGTGGGGTGGGAAGGAGCGGGAGGAGTCAGCCTGTGGGGTGGGAAGGAGCGGGAGGAGTCAGCCTGTGGGGTGTGAAGGAGCGGGAGGAGTCAGCCTGTGGGGTGGGAGGAGTCAGTCTGTGGGGTGGGGAGGAGCAGTCAGCCTGTGGGGTGGGAGGAGTCAGTCTGTGGGGTGGGGAGGAGCGGGAGGAGTCAGCCTGTGGGGTGGGAGGAGTCAGCCTGTGGTGTAGGGATCTGTGGGAGGAGTCGGCCTGTTGGGTGGGGAGGAGTCGGCCTGTTGGGTGGGGAGGAGTCAGCCTGTGGGGTGGGGAGGAGCGGGAGGAGTCAGCCTGTGGGGTGGGAGGAGTCAGCCTGTGGTGTAGGGAGCTGTGGGAGGAGTCGGCCTGTGGGGTGGGGAGGAGTCAGCCTGTGGGGTTGGGAGGAGTGGGAGGAGTCAGCCTGTGGGGTGGGGGAGGAGCGGTAGGAGTCAGCCTGTGGGGAGGAGTCGGCCTGTGGGGTGAGGAGGAGCGGGAGGAGTCGACCTGTGGGGTGGGGAGGAGTCAGGGAGGAGCTATGATTTGGTGGTCATTTTTGTTATTTCCCCCCTCCATGTGTTGGGCTCTGTGTGGGGATTTGAGGTCAGTCACTTCCCACTCTTCTTTATATTTTATCGGAATTGTGATTGCAGCTCTGGGGTACAGGCAGACAGTGCACGCCGGAGTGTTGTGCTGGGGGGGGGGGGCTATAGGAGGTGCAGACTCCGCCCCCAGAAGTCTCTCTGCCTCATGGAATGTTCCCAGTATTATAAACAGCCCAGAGCGTCTCCCCTCTACAGTGTAATACAGAAGAACTAAACATGTAGAGGCCAGTGGGAACCCACAGTGAGCGCAGCTCTGGAGGATGAGACATGGTGTGACAGCAGAATAGTGAGTGCAGCTCTGGAGTAAGAGACATGGTGTAAGGGCAGAATAATGAGTGCAGCTCTGTGGGATGAGACATGATGTAACAGCAGAATAGTGAGTGCAGCTCTGGTGGATGAGACATGATGTAACAGCAGAATAGTGAGTGCAGCTCTGGAGGATGAGACATGATGTAACAGCAGAATAGTGAGTGCAGCTCTGGAGGATGAGACATGATGTAACAGCAGAATAGTGAGTGCAGCTCTGGAGGATGAGACATGATGTAACAGCAGAATAGTGAGCGCAGCTCTGGAGGATGAGACATGATGTAACTGCAGAATAGTGAGTGCAGCTCTGGAGGATGAGACATGATGTAACAGCAGAATAGTGAGTGCAGCTCTGGAGGATGAGACATGATGTAACAGCAAAATAATAAGTGCAGCTCTGGGGGATGAGACATGATGTAACAGCAGAATAGTGAGTGCAGCTCTGGAGGATGAGACATGATGTAACAGCAGAATAGTGAGTGCAGCTCTGGAGGATGAGACATGATGTAACTGCAGAATAGTGAGTGCAGCTCTGGAGGATGAGACGTGATGTAACAGCAGAATAGTGAGCGCAGCTCTGGAGGATGAGACGTGATGTAACAGCAGAATAGTGAGTGCAGCTCTGGAGGTGACTGAAGGATATTCCCATGGTGGTTGTGCATGCTGGGAGTTGTAGTTCAGCACTACACTTTCTTCCCCTTTGTGTCTCTCAGGTCTCCTTCACTTTGTTCCACGACACGAATTTGTTTGAAATCTTCAAAATCCCAGAAAGAGAATTCATCAATTTTTTCCGTGCTCTGGAAAGCGGCTACCGGGATGTTCCATGTGAGTACGAGGCGGGGGGATGTGAGGAGAAGGTTCTAGAACCCTGCAGGAGGCAGTCAGCAATTGTTGGGGGGGGGGGGGGGGGGGAGAAGCTGATGGAGATGGCTGATAATGGTCGGGTTCTCTTACAGACCACAACCGCACTCACGCCACCGATGTCCTGCACGCCGTCTGGTTCCTGACCACACAGCCCATCCCCGGCTTCCAGGAGTTATCCAGCGACGAGGCTGGTGAGTGTCCATGCTGGGGGTTGTAGTCCAGCAGCTGGTGCGCACATATTGCATGTTGAGGGTTGTAGTCAGTGTGGTACTGGGGTACCTGGGGCCGCCAGAGGAACTGATTTCAGCGGGTGTGGGGGGGGGGCACCAGGGGAACGGATCCGGGGGGGGGGGGCTGGGGTGGAGGGGTGCCACCCACCAGAGGAATGGATCCCGAAGGGGGGGGCACCAGAGGAACAGATCTCAGGGGGGAGGGGTGCCACCCACCAGAGGAACAGGTCCCGGAGGGGAGGGGTGCCACCCGCCAGAGGAACGGATCCCGGAGGGGAGGGGTGCCACCTGCCAGAGGAACGGATCCCGGAGGGGAGGGGGGCCACCCACCAGAGGAACGGATCCCGGAAGGGAGGGGTG
This sequence comes from Dendropsophus ebraccatus, assembly GCF_027789765.1. NCBI lineage: Eukaryota > Metazoa > Chordata > Amphibia > Anura > Hylidae > Dendropsophus > Dendropsophus ebraccatus. Next base: position 3,118,099 of record NC_091457.1, on the reverse strand, counting down.
CCACCCACCAGAGGAACGGATCCCGGAAGGGAGGGGTGCCACCCACCAGAGGAACGGATCCCGGAGGGAAGGGGTGCCACCCACCAGAGGAACGGATCCCGGAAGGGAGGGGTGCCACCCACCAGAGGAACGGATCCCGGAAGGGAGGGGTGCCACCCACCAGAGGAACGGATCCCGGAAGGGAGGGGTGCCACCCACCAGAGGAACGGATCCCGGAGGGGAGGGGTGCCACCCACCAGAGGAACGGATCCCGGAAGGGAGGGGTGCCACCCACCAGAGGAACGGATCCCGGAGGGGAGGGGTGCCACCCACCAGAGGAACGGATCCCAGAGGGGAGGGGGGCCACCCACCAGAGGAACGGATCCCGGAGGGGTGGGGGGGCCACCCACCAGAGGAACGGCCCCTCTGTTTCCGTATGGTAGTCAGGCCCCTCTGTTTCCGTATGGTAGTCAGGCCTCTCTGTTTCCGTATGGTAGTCAGGCCTCTGTTTTTCCGTATGGTAGTCAGGCCTCTCTGTTTCTGTATGGTAGTCAGGCCCCTCTGTTTCTGTATAGTAGTCAGGCCTCTCTGTTTCTGTATGGTAGTCAGGCCCCGCTATTTCTGTATGGTAGTCAGGCCTCTCTGTTTCTGTATGGTAGTCAGGCCCCTCTGTTTCTGTATGGTAGTCAGGCCTCTCTGTTTCTGTATGGTAGTCAGGCCTCTCTGTTTCTGTATGGTAGTCAGGCCTCTCTGTTTCTGTATGGTAGTCAGGCCTCTCTGTTTCCGTATGGTAGTCAGGCCTCTCTGTTTCTGTATGGTAGTCCGGCCTCTCTGTTTCCGTATGGTAGTCAGGCCCCTCTGTTTCCGTATGGTAGTCAGGCCTCTCTGTTTCTGTATGGTAGTCAGGCCTCTCTGTTTCTGTATGGTAGTCAGGCCCCTCTGTTTCTGTATGGTAGTCAGGCCTCTCTGTTTCTGTATGGTAGTCAGGCCTCTCTGTTTCTGTATGGTAGTCAGGCCCCTCTGTTTCCGTATGGTAGTCAGGCCCCTCTGTTTCTGTATGGTAGTCAGGCCTCTCTGTTTCTGTATGGTAGTCAGGCCTCTCTGTTTCCGTATGGTAGTCAGGCCTCTCTGTTTTTGTATGGTAGTCAGGCCTCTCTGTTTCTGTATGGTAGTCAGGCCTCTCTGTTTCTGTATGGTAGTCAGGCCCCTCTGTTTCTGTATAGTAGTCAGGCCTCTCTGTTTCTGTATGGTAGTCAGGCCCCGCTATTTCTGTATGGTAGTCAGGCCTCTCTGTTTCTGTATGGTAGTCAGGCCCCTCTGTTTCTGTATGGTAGTCAGGCCTCTCTGTTTCTGTATGGTAGTCAGGCCTCTCTGTTTCTGTATGGTAGTCAGGCCTCTCTGTTTCTGTATGGTAGTCAGGCCTCTCTGTTTCTGTATGGTAGTCAGGCCTCTCTGTTTCTGTATGGTATCCAGGCCTCTCTGTTTCTGTATGGTAGTCAGGCCTCTCTGTTTCTGTATGGTAGTCAGGCCTCTCTGTTTCCGTATGGTAGTCAGGCCTCTCTGTTTCTGTATGGTAGTCAGGCCTCTCTGTTTCTGTATGGTAGTCAGGCCCCTCTGTTTCTGTATGGTAGTCAGGCCTCTCTGTTTCTGTATGGTAGTCAGGCCTCTCTGTTTCTGTATGGTAGTCAGGCCCCTCTGTTTCCGTATGGTAGTCAGGCCCCTCTGTTTCTGTATGGTAGTCAGGCCTCTCTGTTTCTGTATGGTAGTCAGGCCTCTCTGTTTCCGTATGGTAGTCAGGCCTCTCTGTTTCTGTATGGTAGTCAGGCCTCTCTGTTTCTGTATGGTAGTCAGGCCTCTCTGTTTCTGTATGGTAGTCAGGCCTCTCTGTTTCTGTATGGTAGTCAGGCCCCTCTGTTTCTGTATGGTAGTCAGGCCTCTTTGTTTCTGTATGGTAGTCAGGCCTCTCTGTTTCCGTATGGTAGTCAGGCCTCTCTGTTTCTGTATGGTAGTCAGGCCTCTCTGTTTCTGTATGGTAGTCAGGCCTCTCTGTTTCTGTATGGTAGTCAGGCCCCTCTGTTTCTGTATGGTAGTCAGGCCTCTTGTTTCTGTATGGTAGTCAGGCCTCTCTGTTTCTGTATGGTAGTCAGGCCTCTCTGTTTCTGTATGGTAGTCAGGCCCCTCTGTTTCTGTATGGTAGTCAGGCCTCTTTGTTTCTGTATGGTAGTCAGGCCTCTCTGTTTTCCGTATGGTAGTCAGGCCTCTCTGTTTCTGTATGGTAGTCAGGCCTCTCTGTTTCTGTATGGTAGTCAGGCCTCTCTGTTTCTGTATGGTAGTCAGGCCCCTCTGTTTCTGTATGGTAGTCAGGCCTCTTTGTTTCTGTATGGTAGTCAGGCCTCTCTGTTTCTGTATGGTAGTCAGGCCTCTCTGTTTCTGTATGGTAGTCAGGCCTCTCTGTTTCTGTATGGTAGTCAGGCCTCTCTGTTTCTGTATGGTAGTCAGGCCTCTCTGTTTCTGTATGGTAGTCAGGCCCACCCTAAGCTGGTAATGAGCCACTAAACTTTGACCTGACTGTTCCTTGTAGTTTGTGCAGTCTTGGAGTTAACCACTTGTATGCTGGCAGGGTGTCCATAAAGGACCCCCGCCCCCAAGCTGTGTTTCATTGTAGAAGATGAGACCACTGAACGTTGACCAGTTCAGAGAGAACACTTCATCTCCCACAATGCATCACTTGAGCTCTCTGCTGACCTGCTTTGGATCCCAGTAGAGTTTTGCAGCTCTGGATGTGACTAGAGTCATGGAAACTTCTGCTGTTGGTCTCTGCTGTTCTCTCTGATCACAAAAACCGCAGAATACTCACCTGACTGAAGCAGTCTCCCATCTTCCTCTGTGTTTTGCCAGGCACTGGGGAGCTGGTGGAGAGAGCGGACCCTTTAGGTTGGAGGTAAAATGCTGCCTGCGGCCCCAAGAGTGATTGGCACATCTGGCAATATACGCAGCCGGCGTATATGTTGGGAGGTGTAGTCCTGCAGCCGGCGTATATGTTGGGAGGTGTAGTCCTGCAGCCGGCGTATATGTTGGGAGGTGTAGTCCTGCAGCCGGCGTATATGTTGGGAGGTGTAGTCCTGCAGCCGGCGTATATGTTGGGAGGTGTAGTCCTGCAGCCGGCGTATATGTTGGGAGGTGTAGTCCTGCAGCCGGCGTATATGTTGGGAGTTGTAGTCCTGCAGCCGGCGTATATGTTGGGAGGTGTAGTCCTGCAGCCGGTGTATATGTTGGGAGTTGTAGTCCTGCAGCCGGCGTATATGTTGGGAGTTGTAGTCCTGCAGCCGGCGTATATGTTGGGAGTTGTAGTCCTGCAGCCGGCGTATATGTTGGGAGTTGTAGTCCTGCAGCCAGCGTATATGTTGGGAGTTGTAGTCCTGCAGCCGGCGTATATGTTGGGGGTTGTAGTCCTGCAGCAGCCGGTGTATATGTTGGGGGTTGTAGCCCTGCAGCAGCCGGTGTGTATGTTGGGGGGTGTAGTCCTGCAGCATCCGGTGTATATGTTGGGGGTTGTAGTCCTGCAGCCGCCGGTCAGTCTGGTCAGCACAGGGTTAAGGGGGCGGCTCGGGTTCTTTATGAGCAGCCGGTATTTCTGGTTAATTGATTGATGGGTAAATGCTGATCATTCCTCGTCGGCTGCCAAGATCTCTGCCCCCGCCCGTCCGGCTCTCCCTGTATCCTCTGCTGCAGTCAGCACTTTGCCGGCTCTTGCGGCGCATTAGGATAATAATTCTTTACATAATTAGGAAATTAAACGTCCAGGACTAAAAATATCCAAACAATGTAATGGTGGCAGCGGTGGCGTGCGGGAGGAGAGGCCGCTGCCTGGAACCAGATGCCATCCTGCCCCCCCCCCCCCCCCCGACAGCAGTGACTGACAGATCCCATCCTGGCCCCCCGACCCCCCCCCCCAGGCAGCAGTGACTGACAGATCCCATCCTGCCCCCCATCCAGCAGTGACTGATGACAGATCCCATCCTGCCCCCCCCCCCAGACAGCAGTGACTGACAGATCCCATCCTGCCCCCCCTCCCCCCCCCCCCCAGACAGCAGTGACTGACAGATCCCATCCTGCCCCCCCCCAGACAGCAGTGACTTGACAGATCCCATCCTGCCCCCCCCCAGACAGCAGTGACTGACAGATCCCATCCTGCCCCCCCCCCAGACAGCAGTGACTGACAGATCCCATCCTGCCCCCCTCCCCCCCCCCCAGACAGCAGTGACTGACAGATCCCATCCTGCCACCTCCCCCCCCAGGCAGCAGTGACTGACAGATCCCATCCCGCCCCCCATTCAGCAGTGACTGACAGATCCCATCCTGCCCCCCCCCCCCCAGACAGCAGTGACTGACAGATCCCATCCTGCCCCCCCCCCCCCCCCCCCCCCCCAGACAGCAGTGACTGACAGATCCCATCCTGCCCCCTCCCCCCCCCAGGCAGCAGTGACTGACAGATCCCATCCTGCCCCCCATCCAGGACCCCCCCTACACAGCAGTGACTGATAGATCCCAACCCGCCCCCCATCCAGGACCACCCAGGCAGCAGTGACTGAGAGATCCCATTCAGGACCCCCACTACACAGCAGTGACTGACAGATCCCATCCCGCCTCCCAGACAGCAGTGACTGACAGATCCCATCCTGCCCCCCTCCCCCCCAGGCAGCAGTGACTGACAGATCCCATCCCGCCCCCCAGACAGCAGTGACTGACAGATCCCATCCTGCCCCCCTCCCCCCCCAGGCAGCAGTGACTGACAGATCCCATCTCTGCACTTATTTTATAATGCTGTAAATAGTAATCTGCAATCTGTTGCGCCTGCACCTCTGCAGCACATCTCTGCGCTGTTGCCTACGCCCGGTTGCGAGGTCAGCCGCTCTTTGGCGTCTCTCCTGGTGGCGCGCAGTGTCAGCTCTGCTCCGCTTGTGCTGATGTGTGCAGCGCTGCAGATGGAGCTCTAAGCTTAGAGTATAAATCCCTGGAAAAACGGACAGGCATCATCATCACAACTACATCCCCTACAATGCAACGCAGCAGTAACGCACCCATCATCACAACTACATCCCCCACAATGCAAAGCAGCAGTGACACAACTACATCCCCCACAATGCAACGCAGCAGTAACGCACCCATCATCACAACTACATCCCCCACAATGCAACGCAGCAGTAACGCATCCATCATCACAACTACATCCCCCACAATGCAGCGCAGCAGTGACGCCTCCACCTTTAGTCACATGGAAAACACCTACTCTGTAGATATTAAAAATTAAAATACAATTTTTTTTAGAAAAGTTAGGATCTTAGCAAACTATTTGATCAAACAGAGTGTCCCACGTCGCCAACGTTACAGAGTGTCCCACGTCGCCAACGTTACAGAGTGTCCCACGTCGCCAACGTTACAGAGTGTCCCACGTCGCCAACGTTACAGAGTGTCCCACGTCGCCAACGTTACAGAGTGTCCCACGTCGCCAACGTTACAGAGTGTCCCACGTCGCCAACGTTACAGAGTGTCCCACGTCGCCAACGTTACAGAGTGTCCCACGTCGCCAACCTTACAGAGTGTCCCACGTCGCCAACGTTACAGAGTGTCCCACGTCGCCAACGTTACAGAGTGTCCCACGTCGCCAACGTTACAGAGTGTCCCACGTCGCCAACGTTACAGAGTGTCCCACGTCGCCAACGTTACAGAGTGTCCCACGTCGCCAACGTTACAGAGTGTCCCACGTCGCCAACGTTACAGAGTGTCCCACGTCGCCAACGTTACAGAGTGTCCCACGTCGCCAACGTTACAGAGTGTCCCACGTCGCCAACGTTACAGAGTGTCCCACGTCGCCAACGTTACAGAGTGTCCCACGTCGCCAACGTTACAGAGTGTCCCACGTCGCCAACGTTACAGAGTGTCCCACGTCGCCAACGTTACAGAGTGTCCCACGTCGCCAACGTTACAGAGTGTCCCACGTCGCCAACGTTACAGAGTGTCCCACGTCGCCAACGTTACAGAGTGTCCCACGTCGCCAACGTTACAGAGTGTCCCACGTCGCCAACGTTACAGAGTGTCCCACGTCGCCAACGTTACAGAGTGTCCCACGTCGCCAACGTTACAGAGTGTCCCACGTCGCCAACGTTACAGAGTGTCCCACGTCGCCAACGTTACAGAGTGTCCCACGTCGCCAACGTTACAGAGTGTCCCACGTCGCCAACGTTACAGAGTGTCCCACGTCGCCAACGTTACAGAGTGTCCCACGTCGCCAACGTTAGAGTGTCCCACGTCTGTACACTCTGTTTGATCAAATAGTTGTCTAAGATCCTCACTTTTCGAAAAAAATAAAAATTATATTAAGATTTTTAATATCTACAGAGCAGGTGTTTACTATGTGTACGCTGGGAGGAGTATATACGGTAAGCCCTTACACCTGTTGCTTGCTGTTGCACCTTTTGTTTTTTGACTGTACTTAAGCCACAAGCAGTGTGCAACCTGCAGTGTGAACAGAGTCATAAATGTGCTGCCAAAAATTCCCTTTTTTTCCACCTTTAGTCACATGATGCAGTGTTAGGATAGGTTGGGGGTCACACTCCTCACCCTCTGCTTCTCCTCCTCTCAGATTTGGACGGCGGGGGGAGCCACACGTATCTGACCTCCAGGAGTTGTCCGGTCACAGACGATGGCTACGGCTGCCTGGCGGCCAATATCCCGGCACTGGAGTTGATGGCGCTGTATGTGGCGGCTGCTATGCACGACTACGACCACCCTGGCCGCACTAATGCCTTTCTGGTGGCCACTAATGCCCCTCAGGTGAGTGCCGAGTCCAGACTGACCTGTATACCCCCCTCAGGGGACAAATACTGTGGCATGTAGTGTGCTGAACCCCCTGAGGACTGCCACCTGCTGGTGACTGCACAGGGGTAACTGCTGGGAAGGAGCCCTTTTTACTGACACAGGGGGAGGTGCCCTTATTACTGACATGGGGGGAGGGGCCCTTATTACTGACATGGGGGGAGGGGCCCTTATTACTGACACTGGGGGAGGGGCCCTTATTACTGACACAGGGGGGAGGGGCCCTTATTACTGACATGGGGGGGAGGGGCCCTACTTTCTTACTGACACTGGGGTGGTCCCCTCTTGCTGACACTGGTCGGGGGTTCCCCCTTACTGACACTGGTCGGGGGGTCCCCCTCTGACTAGGTACAGGTAGTGAGACCATAAATACTTCTGTAGCAACGTTTCGATCCCACCGGGGAGGGGCCCTTGTTACTGACACGTGGGGGAGGGCCCTTATTACTGACACAGGGGGGAGGGCCCTTATTACTGACACAGGGGGGAGGGGTCCTTATTACTGACACAGGGGGGAGGGGCCCTTATTACTGACACAGTGGGGAGGGGCCCTTTTTACCGACACGGGGGGGGGAGGGGCCCTACTTTCTTACTGACACTGGGGTGGTCCCCTCTTGCTGACAATGGGCGGGGGGTCCCCCTTACTGACACTGGTCGGCGGGGTCCCCCCTGACTAGGTACAGGTAGTGAGACCATAAATCCTTCTGTAGCAACTTTTCGATCCCACCGGGACCTTCCTCAAGCCATAAGGTCTGTCTTGTAGAGAGGACAAGTCTGAGAAGACATAGAGACCTTAAGGCCTGAGGAAGGTCCCGGTGGGATCGAAACGTCTCTACAGAAGGATTTATGGTCTCACTACTCGTACCTACATACAATTCTGGTTGGAGTAAAGACTGATTATCTACTCACATTGTAATTAAATATCTTCACCTGTATATCCAAAGTGTACCGAGGCCTATCTACTACTCCTATATAGTAGTCAGGCTCCACCTCCATATAGTAGTCAGGCTCCACCTCCATATAGTAGTCAGGCTCCACCTCCATATAGTAGTCTGGCTCCACCTCCATATATAAACCAAAAATACCTACTAAGGATAATTGGGGAAAACACCATTAAAACTTCAACTTTTAATAATACAATTAAAAATAGAAAAACCCCACAAACAATTAATACCATATGCTGGCGAACACAAAGTACAGGTGTAATTCTACAAGGCCACGCACCAACCACGTGGCACTCCTGGACCCTAATCCACACCAAGGTTAATGAATGCGGTAATAAAGAATAAAGATACGATCTCACCCATTCAGTTGTCCAGCTTGTTCATGGTGTCACTCCATGGTCCAGTATAGAGCAGGAGTATACACTCACAATTAGCAGGCCTTCTTTTCTCTCCCTATATGCCCCTAAGTACGTGTGTGTGTATATATGATTCTACCCCTGCTCGCACAGGGTCCGTCGGGGCACTCGCCCTAACAAGGGCGACCCCTGCCCCGATCTGTCCTTTGAAATCCAATCCCTATAGAAACCCTATATCTGCCTCCCGACGTAGCCCGTTTCTATTGGATATACCAATTATCATCAGGGGAATGACAAACAAAAAAGGGGAATGACTTGATCTGGGTATTAAAGTGCGTAAATAACAAAGTGCCTTAATATAATCACAGTGGTGACTACAAAAAAGTGTCCTGTGCAGGTAAACAAATCCCCATGCTAAAGTGCTCAATGCTGTAAACTATACCAGTGGGTAAGTAATGAGCCGATGCACTATATTAGCTCCGGGGCCTGCCGAGGTGCAGTTCACTAGTTCAGTCTACAGGTAGCCACTGCACTAGACTGCACCTCGGCAGGCCCCGGAGCTAATATAGTGCATCGGCTCATTACTTACCCACTGGTATAGTTTACAGCATTGAGCACTTTAGCATGGGGATTTGTTTACCTGCACAGGACACTTTTTTGTAGTCACCACTGTGATTATATTAAGGCACTTTGTTATTTACGCACTTTAATACCCAGATCAAGTCATTCCCCTTTTTTGTTTGTCATTCCCCTGATGATAATTGGTATATCCAATAGAAACGGGCTACGTCGGGAGGCAGATATAGGGTTTCTATAGGGATTGGATTTCAAAGGACAGATCGGGGCAGGGGTCGCCCTTGTTAGGGCGAGTGCCCCGACGGACCCTGTGCGAGCAGGGGTAGAATCATATATACACACACATGTACTTAGGGGCATATAGGGAGAGAAAAGAAGGCCTGCTAATTGTGAGTGTATACTCCTGCTCTATACTGGACCATGGAGTGACACCATGAACAAGCTGGACAACTGAATGGGTGAGATCGTATCTTTATTCTTTATTACCGCATTCATTAACCTTGGTGTGGATTAGGGTCCAGGAGTGCCACGTGGTTGGTGCGTGGCCTTGTAGAATTACACCTGTACTTTGTGTTCGCCAGCATATGGTATTAATTGTTTGTGGGGTTTTTCTATTTTTAATTGTATTATTAAAAGTTGAAGTTTTAATGGTGTTTTCCCCAATTATCCTTAGTAGGTATTTTTGGTTTATATATGATTGCCGTAAGGGGAATTTACTCCAGCGTTTAGCTGGATTTGGCATTTTTTTCCACCTCCATATAGTAGTCAGGCTCCACCTCCATATAGTAGTCAGGCCCCACCTTCAGATAGTAGTCAGGCTCCACCTCCATACAGTAGTCAGGCTCCACCTCCATATAGTAGTCAGGCTCCACCTCCATATAGTGGTTAGACCTCATTTGTGCCCCCATATAGCACTTAGGCATGATCCCTATGTAAGCATCCCCGTATCCCTCTGCTAACATCTTATATACTGGCCAGGTGTCCATAGAGGACCCTCACCCTGCCCCCTGCATCTGCTGTACTGTACAGCAGATAATACAGGTGTATACAGCATGGAGGGGCAGTGTACTGTACAGCAGATAATACAGGTGTATACAGCATGGGGGGGGCAGTGTACTGTACAGCAGATAATACAGGTGTATACAGCATGGAGGGGGCAGTGTACTGTACAGCAGATAATACAGGTGTATACAGCATGGAGGGGGGCAGTGTACTGTACAGCAGATAATACAGGTGTATACAGCATGGAGGAGGGGCAGTGTACTGTACAGCAGATAATACAGGTGTATACAGCATGGAGGGGGGCAGTGTACTGTACAGCAGATAATACAGGTGTATACAGCATGGAGGGGGGCAGTGTACTGTACAGCAGATAATACAGGTGTATACAGCATGGGGGGGCAGTGTACTGTACAGCAGATAATACAGGTGTATACAGCATGGAGGGGGGGCAGTGTACTGTACAGCAGATAATACAGGTGTATACAGCATGGAGGGGAGGCAGTGTACTGTACAGCAGATAATACAGGTGTATACAGCATGGAGGGGGGCAGTGTACTGTACAGCAGATAATACAGGTGTATACAGCATGGAGGAGGGGCAGTGTACTGTACAGCAGATAATACAGGTGTATACAGCATGGAGGGGGGGCAGTGTACTGTACAGCAGATAATACAGGTGTATACAGCATGGAGGGGGGGCAGTGTACTGTACAGCAGATAATACAGGTGTATACAGCATGGAGGGGGGGGCAGTGTACTGTACAGCAGATAATACAGGTGTATACAGCATGGAGGGGGGGGCAGTGTACTGTACAGCAGATAATACAGGTGTATACAGCATGGAGGGGGGGCAGTGTACTGTACAGCAGATAATACAGGTGTATACAGCATGGAGGGGGGGGGGCAGTGTACTGTACAGCAGATAATACAGGTGTATACAGCATGGAGGGGGGGCAGTGTACTGTACAGCAGATAATACAGGTGTATACAGCATGGAGGGGGGGCAGTGTACTGTACAGCAGATAATACAGGTGTATACAGCATGGAGGGGGGCAGTGTACTGTACAGCAGATAATACAGGTGTATACAGCATGGAGGGGGGGGCAGTGTACTGTACAGCAGATAATACAGGTGTATACAGCATGGAGGGGGGCAGTGTACTGTACAGCAGATAATACAGGTGTATACAGCATGGAGGGGGGGCAGTGTACTGTACAGCAGATAATACAGGTGTATACAGCATGGAGGAGCAGTGCACTGTACAGGAGATAATACAGGTGTATACAGCATTGAGGGGGGGCAGTGTACTGTACAGCAGATAATACAGGTGTATACAGCATGGAGGGAGCAGTGTACTGTACAGCAGATAATACAGGTGTATACAGCATGGAGGGGGGGCAGTGTACTGTACAGCAGATAATACAGGTGTATACAGCATGGAGGGGGGGCACTGTACTGTACAGCAGATAATACAGGTGTATACAGCATGGAGGGGGGGCAGTGTACTGTACAGCAGATAATACAGGTGTATACAGCATGGAGGAGCAGTGTACTGTACAGCACATAATACAGGTGTATACAGCATGGAGGGGGGCAGTGTACTGTACAGCAGGTAATACAGGTGTATACAGCATGGAGGGGGGCAGTGTACTGTACAGCAGATAATACAGGTGTATACAGCATGGAGGGGCAGTGTACTGTACAGCAGATAATACAGGTGTATACAGCATGGAGGGGGGGCAGTGTACTGTACAGCAGATAATACAGGTGTATACAGCATGGAGGAGCAGTGCACTGTACAGGAGATAATACAGGTGTATACAGCATTGAGGGGGGGCAGTGTACTGTACAGCAGATAATACAGGTGTATACAGCATGGAGGGAGCAGTGTACTGTACAGCAGATAATACAGGTGTATACAGCATGGAGGGGGGGCAGTGTACTGTACAGCAGATAATACAGGTGTATACAGCATGGAGGGGGGGCACTGTACTGTACAGCAGATAATACAGGTGTATACAGCATGGAGGGGGGGCAGTGTACTGTACAGCAGATAATACAGGTGTATACAGCATGGAGGAGCAGTGTACTGTACAGCACATAATACAGGTGTATACAGCATGGAGGGGGGCAGTGTACTGTACAGCAGGTAATACAGGTGTATACAGCATGGAGGGGGGCAGTGTACTGTACAGCAGATAATACAGGTGTATACAGCATGGAGGGGGGCAGTGTACTGTACAGCAGATAATACAGGTGTATACAGCATGGAGGAGCAGTGTACTGTACAGCAGATAATACAGGTGTATACAGCATGGAGGAGGGCAGTGTACTGTACAGCAGATAATACAGGTGTATACAGCATGGAGGAGGGGGCAGTGTACTGTACAGCAGATAATACAGGTGTATACAGCATGGAGGAGGGCAGTGTACTGTACAGCAGATAATACAGGTGTATACAGCATGGAGGGGGGGCAGTGTACTGTACAGCAGATAATACAGGTGTATACAGCATGGAGGAGGAGCAGTGTACTGTACAGCAGATAATACAGGTGTATACAGCATGGAGGGGAGCAGTGTACTGTACAGCAGATAATACAGGTGTATACAGCATGGAGGAGGAGCAGTGTACTGTACAGCAGATAATACAGGTGTATACAGCATGGAGGGGAGCAGTGTACTGTACAGCAGATAATACAGGTGTATACAGCATGGAGGGGGGCAGTGTACTGTACAGCAGATAATACAGGTGTATACAGCATGGAGAGGGGCAGTGTACTGTACAGCAGATAATACAGGTGTATACAGCATGGAGGAGGGGGGCAGTGTACTGTACAGCAGATAATACAGGTGTATACAGCATGGAGGGGGGCAGTGTACTGTACAGCAGATAATACAGGTGTATACAGCATGGAGGGGGGGCAGTGTACTGTACAGCAGATAATACAGGTGTATACAGCATGGAGGGGGCAGTATACTGTACAGCAGATAATACAGGTGTATACAGCATGGAGGGGGGCAGTGTACTGTACAGCAGATAATACAGGTGTATACAGCATGGAGGGGGCAGTGTACTGTACAGCAGGTAATACAGGTGTATACAGCATGGAGGGGGGCAGTGTACTGTACAGCAGATAATACAGGTGTATACAGCATGGAGGGGGCAGTGTACTGTACAGCAGATAATACAGGTGTATACAGCATGGAGGGGGGCAGTGTACTGTACAGCAGATAATACAGGTGTATACAGCATGGAGGGGGGCAGTGTACTGTACAGCAGATAATACAGGTGTATACAGCATGGAGGGGGGGGCAGTGTACTGTACAGCAGATAATACAGGTGTATACAGCATGGAGGGGCAGTGTACTGTACAGCAGATTATACAGGTGTATACAGCATGGAGGGGAGGAGCAGTGTACTGTACAGCAGATAATACAGGTGTATACAGCATGGAGGAGGGGGGGCAGTGTACTGTACAGCAGATAATACAGGTGTATACAGCATGGAGGAGGGGGGCAGTGTACTGTACAGCAGATAATACAGGTGTATACAGCATGGAGGGAGCAGTGTACTGTACAGCAGATAATACAGGTGTATACAGCATGGAGGAGGGCAGTGTACTGTACAGCAGATAATACAGGTGTATACAGCATGGAGGAGGGGCAGTGTACTGTACAGCAGATAATACAGGTGTATACAGCATGGAGGGGGGCAGTGTACTGTACAGCAGATAATACAGGTGTATACAGCATGGAGGGGGGGGGCAGTGTACTGTACAGCAGATAATACAGGTGTATATAGCATGGAGGGGGGGCAGTGTACTGTACAGCAGATAATACAGGTGTATACAGCATGGAGGGGAGCAGTGTACTGTACAGCAGATAATACAGGTGTATACAGCATGGAGGGGGGGCAGTGTACTGTACAGCAGATAATACAGGTGTATACAGCATGGAGAGGGGGCAGTGTACTGTACAGCAGATAATACAGGTGTATACAGCATGGAGGGAGCAGTGTACTGTACAGCAGATAATACAGGTGTATACAGCATGGAGGGGGGGCAGTGTACTGTACAGCAGATAATACAGGTGTATACAGCATGGAGGGGGGGGGCAGTGTACTGTACAGCAGATAATACAGGTGTATACAGCATGGAGGGAGCAGTGTACTGTACAGCAGATAATACAGGTGTATACAGCATGGAGGGGGTAGTGTACTGTACAGCAGATAATACAGGTGTATACAGCATGGAGGGGGCAGTGTACTGTACAGCAGATAATACAGGTGTATACAGCATGGGGGGGCAGTGTACTGTACAGCAGATAATACAGGTGTATACAGCATGGAGGGGGGCAGTGTACTGTACAGCAGATAATACAGGTGTATACAGCATGGAGGGGGGCAGTGTACTGTACAGCAGATAATACAGGTGTATACAGCATGGAGGGGGGCAGTGTACTGTACAGCAGATAATACAGGTGTATACAGCATGGGGGGGCAGTGTACTGTACAGCAGATAATACAGGTGTATACAGCATGGAGGGGGGCAGTGTACTGTACAGCAGATAATACAGGTGTATACAGCATGGAGGGGGGCAGTGTACTGTACAGCAGATAATACAGGTGTATACAGCATGGAGGGGGCAGTGTACTGTACAGCAGATAATACAGGTGTATACAGCATGGAGGGGCAGTATACTGTACAGCAGATAATACAGGTGTATACAGCATGGAGGAGCAGTGTACTGTACAGCAGATAATACAGGTGTATACAGCATGGAGGGGGCAGTGTACTGTACAGCAGATAATACAGGTGTATACAGCATGGAGGGGGGGCAGTGTACTGTACAGCAGATAATACAGGTGTATACAGCATGGAGGGGGGGCAGTGTACTGTACAGCAGATAATACAGGTGTATACAGCATGGAGGGGGGGGCAGTGTACTGTACAGCAGAATACAGGTGTATACAGCATGGAGGGGGGCAGTGTACTGTACAGCAGATAATACAGGTGTATACAGCATGGAGGGGGGGGCAGTGTACTGTACAGCAGATAATACAGGTGTATACAGCATGGAGGGGGGGCAGTGTACTGTACAGCAGATAATACAGGTGTATACAGCATGGAGGGGCAGTGTACTGTACAGCAGATAATACAGGTGTATACAGCATGGAGGGGGAGCAGTGTACTGTACAGCAGATAATACAGGTGTATACAGCATGGAGGAGGGGCAGTGTACTGTACAGCAGATAATACAGGTGTATACAGCATGGAGGGGGGCAGTATACTGTACAGCAGATAATACAGGTGTATACAGCATGGAGGGGGGCAGTGTACTGTACAGCAGATAATACAGGTGTATACAGCATGGAGGAGGAGCAGTGTACTGTACAGCAGATAATACAGGTGTATACAGCATGGAGGAGGGGGGGCAGTGTACTGTACAGCAGATAATACAGGTGTATACAGCATGGAGGGGGGGCAGTGTACTGTACAGCAGATAATACAGGTGTATACAGCATGGAGGGGGGCAGTGTACTGTACAGCAGATAATACAGGTGTATACAGCATGGAGGGGGGGCCGTGTACTGTACAGCAGATAATACAGGTGTATACAGCATGGAGGGGGGGGCAGTGTACTGTACAGCAGATAATACAGGTGTATACAGCATGGAGGGGGGGGCAGTGTACTGTACAGCAGATAATACAGGTGTATACAGCATGGAGGGGGGGGCAGTGTACTGTACAGCAGATAATAAAGTAGTATAGGTGATCGTGATTGATAATGATGGAGTGATGGTGGTAATGGATGATGGTTATGATGGATGACAAGCAGTGATGAGTGATGGATGATGGGTCATGGTGGTGATGAGTGATGGATGTTGGGTAATAGTGATGATGGTGGTGGCTCCTCAGGTGACGGTCCGTTCTCTTCCAGGCGGTCCTGTATAACGACCGGTCGGTGCTGGAGAATCACCACGCTGCGGCTGCCTGGAGCCTCTTCCTCTCTCGGCCGGGATATAATTTCCTCTCCTCTCTGGACCACGTGCAGTTTAAGCGTTTCCGTTTCCTGGTCATTGAGGCCGTTCTCGCCACCGACCTAAAGAAACACTTTGATTTTCTGGCCGAGTTCAATGCAAAGGTGGGTATGGTTGGTGTGGGGCCCCTGGGATGTGCGGGGGAGGGGACACAGCGGTCCTCACGCTTCTCTTCTCCACCGACAGGTAAACGATGTCAATAGTAACGGCATCGACTGGAGCAACGAGAACGACCGGCTCCTGGTGTGCCAAGTGTGTATAAAGCTGGCCGACATCAACGGCCCGGCCAAGAGCCGCCAGCTGCACCTCAAGTGGACCCAGGGCATCGTCAATGAGTTCTACGAGCAGGTAAGGGCCCCCGATGAGATCACAGGGATGGATTCCCGGGCCCCCAGGTCAAAAGTTAACCAAGGAGATGGGTGAGCCCCCGAGGGGATGGCTGGGCTTCCAAGGAGATCACTGGGCGGGATGATGGGGGCCCCCCAGAAGGTCAAAAGGTGAGCCCCCAAGAGGATGGCTGGGCTTCCAAGGAGATCACAGGGCTGGATTCCCGGGCCCCCCAGAAGGTCAAAAGGTGACCAAGGAGATGGGTGAGCCCCCGAGGGGATGGCTGGGCTTCCAAGGAGATCACTGGGTCGGATGATGGGGGCCCCCCAGAAGGTCAAAAGGTGACCAAGGAGATGGGTGAGCCCCCGAGGGGACGGCTGGGCTTCCAAGGAGAACACTGGGTCGGATGATGGGGGCCCCCCAGAAGGTCAAAAGGTGAGTCCCCAAGAGGATGGCTGGGCTTCCAAGGAGATCACAGGGCCAGATGATGGGGCCCCCCAGAAGGTCAAAAGGTGACCAAGGAGATGGGTGAGCCCCCGAGGGGATGGCTGGGCTTCCAAGGAGATTACTGGGCCGGATGATGGGGGGCCCCAGAAGGTCAAAAGGTGACCAAGGAGATGGGTAAGCCCCCGAGGGGATGGCTGGGCTTCCAAGGAGATTACTGGGCGGGATGATGGGGGACCCCCAGAAGGTCAAAAGGTGAGCCCCCAAGAGGATGGCTGGGCTTCCAAGGAGATCACAGGGCCAGATTCCCAGGCCCCAGGGGGGGATGATGGGGCCCCTTAGAAGGTCAAAAAGTGTCCAAGGAGATGGGTAAGCTTCCGAGGGAATGGTGGGGTCCCCAGAGAGATCACAGGGCTTCTTAGGATCAGCTGAGCGTGGCTGACCGTGACACGTTTGTCTTTCAGGGGGACGAGGAGGCCAGTCTGGGGCTTCCCATCAGCCCCTTCATGGACCGGTCATCTCCACAACTGGCCAAGCTCCAGGAGTCCTTCATCACGCACATTGTGGGGCCCCTGTGTAATTCCTATGACGCTGCCGGCCTCCTGCCAGGGCGATGGATGGAGGAGGATGAGGAAGAGGAGGAAGTGACTGAGAGTGAGGAGGAAGAGGAGGATGGAGAAGAGCTGGACACAGAGGACGAAGATGCAGATGAGATGGGACAGAGTAAGTGCAAGCTTCATAGTGAGTGCAGCTCTGAAGTATAATACAGGATCAGTAATGTATGTACACAGTGACCCCACCAGCAGAATAGTGAGTGCAGCTCTGGAGTCAACATGGGATTGTGCCCCAAGGGTTATATGTGTCCAGGTTACTAACGTTCTTCTCTTTCAGAGCCCAAAAGAAGGAAAGTTCGGCGGCGGCGGATGTTCTGTCCCATCATGCATCACCTGCGTGAGAACCACAAGGCGTGGAAGAAGATCATTGAGGAAGAGGAGAAAGCCAAACCGGAGAGCGGCAAACAGCAGCAAAGCGAAGGCTCCTCCATGTCTCCCTCAGACGAGATCCAGGTGATCGAGGAGGCAGACGAGGATGAGGAGAGGATGTCCGCCGAGGAGAAGAAGTGCTGAGACTTGTCCGCCAAGACTGTGACGCCTGACATACTGTAACCTTGTAGACCGGAGGTCTGATAACTGTGAGGAGCGGCTCTCCGGCGCCCCCTTCTATGCACTTTCACCACGTTCAGACGTTAATTATTGTACAACTTGATATCAAGTCTCTTGTGCCCTTAAAGGTGCCCGGTGCCATTGCCGAGGCTGCCCGGTGCCATTGCCGAGGCTGCCCGGTGCCATTGCCGAGGCTGCCCGGTGCCATTGCCGAGGCTGCCCGGTGCCGCCTGACTTTTTCCTTATGGTACAATCATAAACAATGACTTTTCCTACCAAAGCCGCCACTACTGGTTTTGTTTATAATATATATATTTTTTGGTCACGAGGATGTAGAAGACGATGCTCTTAAATTTTCACAATTTTTGTAAATTTTTTTTTTTTGCGGAGCTGTGCCAGATGTGGGGCCGCCGCCAGGATCAGGGAGAGTCCGTATAACCGGCTCCGTCTGTCCCAAAGACTGAAACCCGAAGTAAAGATGGACACTGGGACCGCAGCGCTTTCCCATGCCTTTTATCTATAAGAAGTGTATTTTCACATTTTACTTTAACCTTTTTTTTTTTTTTTTTCAGGTTTCTTACGGGAATTTTGTTCTCCTTTTTTAAGGTTCTGTGGTTAAATCCTGAAAAAAAAAAAAAAAAAAAGCTTAACTATTTCCGTAATGAAGGGATTTTATTTTTTTTATTTAGGCGATGATGATGATGATGATGATATATATTATATATATTTTTCCACTCTCTTTCTCAGGATTTTTAGGTATTTAGTGTCTTTGTAAACACCCGGCAAAAGAAGGAAAAAAAAAAATACAAAAAAGGCAAAAACAAACAAACAAAAAAACCTTATCTCCACGTGTAAAGATCTGGTGCAGCTGTTTGTCCGCACCTGCCGCCTTCACTCTTCTATAAATATACGTGTATATACCTCTTCTCTGGATGCTGTGTGATTGTGTCCCCTAGCTGTGCTGCACCTGCCTATAGGGGTATATACCTCTTCTCTGGATGATGTGAGATGGTTTCCTAGCTGTGCTGCACCTGCCTATAGGGGTATATACCTCTTCTCTGGATGCTGTGTGATGGTGTTCCCTAGCTGTGCTGCACCTGCCTATAGGGGTATATACCTCTTCTCTGGATGCTGTGTGATTGTGTTCCCTAGCTGTGCTGCACCTGCCTATAGGGGTATATACCTCTTCTCTGGATGCTGTGTGATGGTGTTCCCTAGCTGTGCTGCACCTGCCTATAGGGGTATATACCTCTTCTCTGGATGATGTGAGATGGTGTTTCCTAGCTGTGCTGCACCTGCCTATAGGGGTATATACCTCTTCTCTGGATGATGTGAGATGGTGTTTCCTAGCTGTGCTGCACCTGCCTATAGGGGTATATACCTCTTCTCTGGATGATGTGAGATGGTGTTTCCTAGCTGTGCTGCACCTGCCTATAGGGGTATATACCTCTTCTCTGGATGATGTGAGATGGTTTCCTAGCTGTGCTGCACCTGCCTATAGGGGTATATACCTCTTCTCTGGATGCTGTGTGATTGTGTTCCCTAGCTGTGCTGCACCTGCCTATAGGGGTATATACCTCTTCTCTGGATGCTGTGTGATGGTGTTCCCTAGCTGTGCTGCACCTGCCTATAGGGGTATATACCTCTTCTCTGGATGCTGTGTGATGGTGTTCCCTAGCTGTGCTGCACCTGCCTATAGGGGTATATACCTCTTCTCTGGATGCTGTGTGATTGTGTTCCCTAGCTGTGCTGCACCTGCCTATAGGGGTATATATACCGTCTCTCTGGATGATGTGTGATTGTGTTCCCTAGCTGTGCTGCACCTGCCTATAGGGGTATATACCTCTTTGGATGCTGTGAGATGGTTTCCTAGCTGTGCTGCACCTGCCTATAGGGGTATATACCTCTTCTCTGGATACTGTGAGATGGTGCCCCTAAGTGTGCTGCACCTGCCTATAGGGGTATATACCTCTTCTCTGGATGCTGTGAGATGGTTTCCTAGCTGTGCTGCACCTGCCTATAGGGGTATATACCTCTTCTCTGGATGCTGTGAGATGGTGCCTCTAGCTGTGCTGCACCTGCCTATAGGGGTATATACCTCTTCTCTGGATGATGTGAGATGGTGCCCCTAGCTGTGCTGCACCTGCCTATAGGGGTATATACCTCTTCTCTGGATGCTGTGTGATTGTGTCCCCTAGCTGTGCTGCACCTGCCTATAGGGGTATATACCTCTTTTCTGGATGCTGTGTGATTGTGTCCCCTAGCTGTGCTGCACCTGCCTATAGGGGTATATACCTCTTCTCTGGATGCTGTGAGATGGTGTTTCCTAGCTGTGCTGCACCTGCCTATAGGGGTATATACCTCTTCTCTGGATGCTGTGAGATGGTGCCCCTAGGTCTGCTGCACCTGCCTATAGGGGTATATACCTCTTCTCTGGATGCTGTGAGATGGTGCCTCTAGCTGTGGGGTTCTCATTTATAGTAATAGGTCGTATCACTTTGCGCCTTCTCTAGCAGAAGACGTGGCCTCCTCTATATAACCTATCCCATAGTAAGGTGGTGGTTGTTGTTCTTGTCCTCACCAACCAATCAGCTGAGCCTTCTGTTCTGTTTGAGAAAATAAAAGCTGTGCTGTCATTGGTTTCTATGGGCAACAGACTATTAAGACGTAAGGCCCATATAGCAACCAATCACAGCTTAGCTTTCACTTCTCTTTCCAGAAGCAGTAGCTGAGTTCTGGTTGCTAGTGGTAACAAGGTAATGGTGGCTATGTTGTTCTCTGTCACCCCACCCCCTGGGGTGGTAACTTCTCTGCGCTCGCACCCTGGGGCTGTTTGTGGGGGTAATAGAAATCCACTGATGGGTGGAGTTCCCCTTTAAATGGTTTTCTGTGAGCTTCTAAACCAGCAGCACAGGATGAATGAGCTTCTGCAGGGCCCCAGGGAGGTAGATGGGTCCAGTTCATTGTGTGACAACCTCCCCCCAGGCCAGGACATCACCCAGCTTTTCATATACTCAGTGCTCCCATTCACCAGTCATGAAGCAGGAGGCTCAGGATGAGCACACCTCTAGGTTTGCATTGTGGAATATAAAGCTACTGCACCTGACCTGAGGGTGGTGCTGTGATGTGTAGGCGGTTAGCACAGCTCAGAAGGTCATGGAGCTTACCTGCACCTGGAGACAAGAGTGGTGCGGTCTCTGGAGGAAAGAGGCTTTGTTCCTGCTGGTACAGATCCAGGGCCAACGCTTCATCACGGCCAACGCTTCATCACTGCCACCTTCCCTCCATCAGCAACTGAAGCCGGTGACTCAGGGCCGACTGCTCTGAGCAGATGAATCACCGCAAGAACAGAGACCTGATGCGTAATTACATGCAACCATTATATCAGTGATGGCATCCAGGGGGCGGGGCTGTGACTACCTCTCTATACACATAGTACACAGGCTGGTCTCAGCAAGAATAGACAAATAGCTTTTCCTGTAGTATAATGCGTGTGGGTCACATCATTGTATAATATATCAGCGATGTCACCAGGGGGGCGGGGCTGTGACTACCTCTTCTACATATATCTCACCACACACTGGATCTCAGTGATAAACAATTATATTAAAAACATTATGATAAAACCATCAGAATATATAAAATGAGGCTGCAGAGGTGAATGTTGGGAGGTTACAGGTTGGGAGCAGAGGATGAGGGTAGTAGTAGCTATAGCACCAGTAGTGGCAGAGGAGTTATACAGTTTATGGCAGTCCGGTTGCCGTGGTTACCGCCGCTCGGCACAGATGAGGTAGGGGTACGGCTGCAGAGTCATTCCCAGCTTCGGCTTCGGGTTTGGTATAAAACCGTGTGGAAAATGGAGGTGGAATCGCTGGAGAAGAGCGGTGAAGAAGAGGAAGAGCTCCATGCGGGCGAGCTGCTCCCCCAAACAGTGTCTCCTCCCTGCAATACACAAAGATGGCTGATCAGCGACCACCAGGGATCCAAAGTACTAACCAACCCCCCTGGGACTGGAGACCAAGCACCAAGATCAACGACCACCGGGGATCCAAAGTACTAACCTACCCCCCTGGGACTGGAGACCAAGCACCAGGATCAACGACCAACGGGGATCCAAAGTACTAACCAACCCCCCTGGGACTGGAGACCAAGCACCAAGATCAACGACGACCAGGGATCCAAAGTACTAACACCCCACTAACACCCCCGGAGACCAGACACTAAGATTAACGACCACCGGGGATCCAAAGTACTAACCAACCCCCCTGAGACTGGAGACCAGACACTAAGATTAACGACCACCGGGGATCCAAAGTACTAACACCCCACTAACACCCCCGGAGACCAGACACTAAGATTAACGACCACCGGGGATCCAAAGTACTAACCAACCCCCCTGGACTGGAGACCAGACACTAAGATTAACGACCACCGGGGATCCAAAGTACTTACCAACCCCCCTGGACTGGAGACCAGACACTAAGATTAACGACCACCGGGGATCCAAAGTACTTACCAACCCCCCTGGACTGGAGACCAGACACTAAGATTAACGACCACCGGGGATCCAAAGTATTAACCCAACCCCATCCCCCCCTCCCAGGCACCATGATCAGCGACCACCGGCAATCCAAAGTACCAACCCCCCCCCGCCCCCCGCAAACCAGACACCAAGATCAATGACCACCAGAAACCCAAAGTACCAACACCCCACCACCACCACCCCGGAGACTAGGCACCAAGATCAACGACCAGCGGGGTTCTAAAGTACTAACCTCCCCCCTGAAAACTGGGCACTAAAATCAGCGACCACTGTGGGTCCAAACTACTAACCAAACCCCCTTCTCCTGGAGACAAGGCACCAAGATCAGGGACCACCGGGGATTGTAATTCTGATCCCTGGTTGGGGCGCTGATCTGGGTGCCTGGTCTCTGGAGGGTTAAAACTTCTGATCCTTGGTGATCACTGAATTCACCCCCTTCTGACAACCAGGCACCAAGATCAGCGACTGAACCAGGAATAATGGGCAGGTGGTTGCTGTGGCATGAATCGGCAGTCTCCAGGCTATTGCTCTCTAGTGGTTGCAGAACTACAACTCCCATCATACCCCGGCAGCCTAGAGTTGTTAATGTCACTAATGGATCCGGTGAGCGCTTACGTTTCAGGTTCACAGCCCTGACCACAATCCTGCGCTCTGTGACCTCCACCTCCACACCCGACATTTTATAATTATATAACTCAGACACAGACGGCGCCCACCAGAGTCCACCCCGCCCCCGACACCCCGACCACCAAATGTCAAAGCTTTTACAGTGAATCATCACAGAAATATCATCCTCACTCACCTTCATCAGTCATACCCCTCCTCCTCTAACATCATCCTCATTATCAGTCACACTCTTCCTCCTCCTTATGAGGTCACCCTCCTCCTCCTCAGTCATCTTTTCCCTCCTCCTCTTTATCAGTCTCTATACTCCACCTCAAGATCACCCCGCTATTCCTCCATCGCTACCCTCATCCTCCTCCTCCATCACTATCCTCCTTCTCCTCCAATCACCCCCCTCCTCCTCCATCACTATCCTCCTTCTCCTCCAATCACCCCCCTCCTCCTCCATCACTATCCTCCTTCTCCTCCAATCACCCCCCTCCTCCTCCATCACTATCCTCCTTCTCCTCCAATCACCCCCCTCCTCCTCCATCACTATCCTCCTTCTCCTCCAATCACCCCCCTCCTCCTCCACCACTATCCTCCTTCTCCTCCAATCACCCCCCTCCTCCTCCATCACTATCCTCCTTCTCCTCCAATCACCCCCCTCCTCCTCCATCACTATCCTCCTTCTCCTCCAATCACCCCCCTCCTCCTCCATCACTATCCTCCTTCTCCTCCAACACTATCCTCCTTCTCCTCCAATCACCCCCCTCCTCCTCCATCACTATCCTCCTTCTCTTCCAATCACCCCCCTCCTCCTCCATCACTATCCTCCTTCTCTTCCAATCACCCCCCCTCCTCCTCCATCACTATCCTCCTTCTCCTCCAATCACCCCCCTCCTCCTCCATCACTATCCTCCTTCTCCTCCAACACTATCCTCCTTCTCCTCCAATCACCCCCCTCCTCCTCCATCACTATCCTCCTTCTCTTCCAATCACCCCCCCTCCTCCTCCATCACTATCCTCCTTCTCCTCCAATCACCCCCCTCCTCCTCCATCACTATCCTCCTTCTCCTCCACCTCAGATCACCCTTCTCCTCCATCACTATCCTCCTTCTCCTCCAATCACCCCCCTCCACCTCCATCACTATCCTCCTTCTCCTCCAATCACCCCCCTCCTCCTCCATCACTATCCTCCTTCTCCTCCACCTCAGATCACCCTTCTCCTCCATCACTATCCTCCTTCTCCTCCAATCACCCCCCTCCTCCTCCATCACTATCCTCCTTCTCCTCCAATCACCCCCCTCCTCCTCCATCACTATCCTCCTTCTCCTCCACCTCAGATCACCCTTCTCCTCCATCACTATCCTCCTTCTCCTCCAATCACCCCCCTCCACCTCCATCACTATCCTCCTTCTCTTCCAATCACCCCCCCTCCTCCTCCATCACTATCCTCCTCTTCCTCCAATCACCGCCTCCTCCATCTCAATCCTCCTCATCCTCAGTCATCTCTATACTTCTCCTCCAATCACCCCCTCCTCCTCTGTCGCTATCCTTCTTCTCCTCCACCTTCATTGCTATCCTCCTTGTCCTCCAATCACCCCTCTCCTCCTCCTTCTCCATTCTCCTCATCCTCAGTCATCTCTATCCTCCTCACCTAATGAGAACGGCACGAAGGCCTCCCTCTTGGTGAAGTGGCCATTGCTGTCCAGGAATCGCTCGGGGTAGAAGACTTCGGGGTTGCTCCAGTACTTCTCGTCATAGTGGACGGAGTACAGGTTGGTGATGACCATGGTGCCCGCCGGGATTGAATATCCTCGCACCACTGTGTCCCTGGAAGTGGCATGAAAAATCCCCAAGGGGGCGATGTTGCAGAACCTGAGGATCTCATGCAGCACGGCCTCAGTGTACGGCATCCTGCTGCGCTCCTCGAAGGCCGGTGGCCGGTTTGGTCCAATCACCACGTCGATTTCCTTCTGTACCTGAACTGGGAGAAAAAACAGAGATGTGAGCGGGAGCCGTGCAGTTAAAGGGGTTCTCCAGGCTTAAAAAAACATGGCCGCTTTCTTCCAGAAAACAGCGCCTCTCCTGTCCTTAGGTTGTGTCCAATATTACAGGTCACTTCCATTTAAGTGCATGGAGCCGAATTGCTATACCACACACAACCTGAGGGCAGGAGAGGCGCTGTATGCGCAAGAAAGTGGCCATGTTTTTTTAAGCCTGGAGAACTCCTTTAACCTTTCATCGTGGAGGACAGAAAGAGATGGAATGCTGCGGACCTCCCATTCTCAGGACTGGAGGGGGACAACATTATCGAAGCTAGCAGAATAGTGAGTGCAGCTCTGGAGGATGAGACCGGATGTAACAGCAGAATAGTGAGTGCAGCTCTGGGGGATGAGACCGGATGTAACAGCAGAATAGTGAGTGCAGCTCTGGAGGATAAGACCGGATGTAACAGCAGAATAGTGAGTGCAGCTCTGGAGGATGAGACCGGATGTAACAGCAGAATAGTGAGTGCAGCTCTGGAGGATGAGACATGATTTAACAGCAGAATAGTGAGCGCAGCTCTGGAGGATGAGACATGATTTAACAGCAGAATAGTGAGCGCAGCTCTGTAGGATGAGACATGATGTAACAGCAGAATAGCGAGTGCAGCTCTGGAGGATGAGACAAGATGTAACAGCAGAATAGTGAGTGCAGCTCTGAAGGATGAGACATGATGCAGCAGCCTGGAGAGTCCTCACCTTGTATATTGGGGTACAGTGCCATAAAGAGCATGGCCCACCTCAGCACGTTGGTGGTGGTCTCGGTCCCGGCGATGATCAGCTCCCCCACAGAGTAGATGAGGTTTTCGGTGGAGTAGGTGCTGTCGGGATCGGCTGCGCTTCGCTCCATCTCATCCAGGTAGGCGTCTATGAAGTGTCGCGGTGAGTGTGGTGTGCGGTTCTGGGAGAAGCGCTGGGTGAGCTGTAGCAGGAAGTCATAGACCTGGGCGGCGTTGCGGAAGAGCTGCTGGTGTTTGCCACAGGGCAGGAGGCCGGTGAGGGGGACGGCGTTGTACAGGAAGACCCAGGCGCTGGCGGCCAGCTCAATGTTCTGGCTAAAGATCTCGATCATGTGCAGGAAGTCTCCGTCATCGTAGCGGAAGCGTTCTCCGAAAAGGATGAGGTTCGAGATGTTGGAGACGGCGATGGTGGTCAGGTGCCTGGGGTCAAAGGCTTTCCCCTTATAGGTGTCCACCGCGTCCAGGAAGAAGGACGACTCCTCCCAGATCCGCCCCTCAAACGACTTCTGCCCCACCCCAAAACCACGGAAACAGCTGACCGCCAGCTTCCGGTGCTCCGTCCAGCAGCGCCCGTACTTGGCGTTCAAAAGACCTGGTGGGAAGAGATGCTGTCAGCGGCGGCCATCGCCCACAATCCCCTGCCAGCTGCCGCCATCGCCCACAATCCCCTGCCAGCTGCGGCCATCGCCCACAATCCCCTGCCAGCTGCGGCCATCGCCCACAATCCCCTGCCAGCTGCGGCCATCGCCCACAATCCCCTGCCAGCTGCGGCCATCGCCCACAATCCCCTACAGGAGGAGCGAGCCGCGGCCATCGCCCACAATCCCCTACAGGAGGAGCGAGCCGCGGCCATCGCCCACAATCCCCTACAGGAGGAGCGAGCCGCGGCCATCGCCCACAATCCCCTACAGGAGGAGCGAGCCGCGGCCATCGCCCACAATCCCCTACAGGAGGAGCGAGCCGCGGCCATCGCCCACAATCCCCTACAGGAGGAGCGAGCCGCGGCCATCGCCCACAATCCCCTACAGGAGGAGCGAGCCGCGGCCATCGCCCACAATCCCCTACAGGAGGAGCGAGCCACGGCCATCGCCCACAATCCCCTACAGGAGGAGCGAGCCACGGCCATCGCCCACAATCCCCTACAGGAGGAGCGAGCCACGGCCATCGCCCACAATCCCCTACAGGAGGAGCGAGCCACGGCCATCGCCCACAATCCCCTACAGGAGGAGCGAGCCACGGCCATCGCCCACAATCCCCCGCCAGCTGCAGCCACAGCCCACAATCCTCTGCCTTTTACCTCCCATTTTCGTCAGCTTAAGAAACAGTGGCAGCGACGGGCGGTCGGCGAAGACGTCACTCTGCCGCACCAGACATTCCTTCACCGCGTCGTAACCGTTTAGCACCACAGCTGAGATCCCGCCCAGGTCCAGACTGAAGATCTGCGGGGGCAGGAAGGGGCCGAGTCAGGAAGCAAAGTCACATGCAGCCCCCCTTATACTGTATACAAGGTACAGACCCCTTCTAATCTGTATATTACAGCCCTAATTATTAGCAGTATATAGATGGCCGTGTCTCCCCCCTGTATACAGTATGTGTGGCCCCTGTATACCTGTCCGTGCTGGCCGCTCTGTCTCATGTAGACGTGCAGGTCCCTGCATACAGTATATACACTCAGTGGCCCCTGTATTTCGCCTGTGTGGCCCCATAGATACCTGTCCGTACTGGCCGCTGTCTCCTCATGTAGACGTGTGGCCCCCTGTATACAGTATGTGTGGCCCCTGTATGTTGGCTGTGTGGCCCCCTGTATACAGTAGGTGTGGCCCCTGTATACAGTATGTGTGGCCCCTGTATGTTGGCTGTGTGGCCCCCTGTATACAGTAGGTGTGGCTCCCTGTATACAGTATGTGTGGGCCCCTGTATACAGTAGGTGTGGCCCCCTGTATACAGTAGGTGTGGCTCCCTGTATACAGTAGGTGTGGCCCCCTGTATACAGTAGGTGTGGCCCCCTGTATACAGTAGGTGTGGCCCCCTGTATACAGTAGGTGTGGCCCCCTGTATACAGTAGGTGTGGCCCCCTGTATACAGTAGGTGTGGCCCCCTGTATACAGTAGGTGTGGCCCCCTGTATACAGTAGGTGTGGCCCCCGGTATACAGTAGGTGTGGCCCCCGGTATACAGTAGGTGTGGCCCCCGTATACAGTAGGTGTGGCCCCCGTATACAGTAGGTGTGGCCCCCGTATACAGTAGGTGTGGCCCCCGTATACAGTAGGTGTGGCCCCCTGTATACAGTAGGTGTGGCCCCCTGTATACAGTATGTGTGGCCCCCTGTATACAGTATGTGTGGCCCCTGTATACAGTAGGTGTGGCCCCCTGTATGTTGGCTGTGTGGCCCCTGTATACAGTACGTGTGGCCCCTGTATACAGTAGGTGTGGCCCCTGTATGTTGGCTGTGTGGCCCCTGTATGTTGGCTGTGTGGCCCCCTGTATACAGTATGTGTGGCCCCCTGTATGTTGGCTGTGTGGCCCCTGTATGTTGGCTGTGTGGCCCCTGTATACAGTACGTGTGGCCCCTGTATACAGTAGGTGTGGCCCCTGTATGTTGGCTGTGTGGCCCCTGTATGTTGGCTGTGTGGCCCCCTGTATACAGTACGTGTGGCCCCCTGTATACAGTATGTGTGGCCCCTGTATACAGTAGGTGTGGCCCCTGTATACAGTAGGTGTGGCCCCTGTATGTTGGCTGTGTGGCCCCGTAGATACCTGTCCGTGCTGGCCGCTCTGTCGCCTCATGTAGACGTGTGGCCCCCTGTATACACTAGGTGTGGCCCCTGTATGTTGGCTGTGTGGCCCCCTGTATACAGTATGTGTGGCCCCTATATACAGTACGTGTGGCCCCCTGTATACAGTATGTGTGGCCCCTGTATACAGTACGTGTGGCCCCCTGTATGTTGGCTGTGTGGCCCCCTGTATACAGTATGTGTGGCCCCTGTATGTTGGCTGTGTGGCCCCTGTATACAGTACGTGTGGCCCCCTGTATACAGTAGGTGTGGCCCCTGTATGTTGGCTGTGTGGCCCCGTAGATACCTGTCCGTGCTGGCCGCTCTGTCGCCTCATGTAGACGTGTGGCCCCCTGTATACACTAGGTGTGGCCCCTGTATGTTGGCTGTGTGGCCCCCTGTATACAGTATGTGTGGCCCCTATATACAGTACGTGTGGCCCCCTGTATACAGTATGTGTGGCCCCTGTATACAGTACGTGTGGCCCCCTGTATGTTGGCTGTGTGGCCCCCTGTATACAGTATGTGTGGCCCCTGTATGTTGGCTGTGTGGCCCCTGTATACAGTACGTGTGGCCCCCTGTATACAGTAGGTGTGGCCCCTGTATGTTGGCTGTGTGGCCCCGTAGATACCTGTCCGTGCTGGCCGCTCTGTCGCCTCATGTAGACGTGCGGCTCCCTGTATACAGTATGTGTGGCCCCCTGTATACAGTACGTGTGGCCCCCTGTATACAGTACGTGTGGCCCCCTGTATACAGTATGTGTGGCCCCCTGTATACAATATGTGTGGCCCCTGTATGTTGGCTGTGTGGCCCCGTAGATACCTGTCCGTGCTGGCCGCTCTGTCGCCTCATGTAGACGTGCGGCTCCCGCGCCAGCGCCAGGATGTTCCCGAGGAGCGGCAGGCCGGGGGGCCCGGGGGGGAAGCCGGGGGGTCTGCGCTGTCTGCGGACATGTCTGATGAGGAGTCCCAGGAGCAGCAGCGCGCAGGAGGCGGCCACCACCCTGAGGGACCCCCACAGCGGAGCCCAGGAGCCCCCCAGCGCCGACATGTCACCCCGCTCACCCAGACACGTGGCCTCCGGCGGCCCGCCCCCTGCCGGCTACTGGCTGCTCAGGGGGACAAGGGGCGGGGTTAGTGACTGCCGGTGTGACGTCACCGCCCATCCGGAATTCGTTTGGTCTGTTGTGTCTGTAGTAACGGGGGCGGTAACGCAGCGTCTTCTCCGCCTGTGTACAATGACCCAGTACCGCACCATCACAGGGGCCAGAGGAGAAGGGGGAGGATAGAGAGGGGGACAGAGGAGTCTGCAGGAGTAGGATAGAGGAGTCTGCAGGAGGATAGAGGAGTCTGCAGGAGGATAGAGGAGTCTGCAGGAGGAGGATAGAGGGGTCTGCAGGAGGAGGATAGAGGAGTCTGCAGGAGGAGGATAGAGGAGTCTGCAGGAGGAGGACAGAGGAGTCTGCAGGAGGAGGACAGAGGAGTCTGCAGGAGGAGGATAGAGGAGTCTGCAGGAGGAGGATAGAGGAGTCTGCAGGAGGAGGATAGAGGAGTCTGCAGGAGGAGGACAGAGGAGTCTGCAGGAGGAGGATAGAGGGGTCTGCAGGAGGAGGATAGAGGAGTCTGCAGGAGGAGGATAGAGGAGTCTGCAGGAGGAGGACAGAGGAGTCTGCAGGAGGAGGATAGAGGAGTCTGCAGGAGGAGGATAGAGGAGTCTGCAGGAGGATAGAGAAGTCTGCAGGAGGAGGATAGAGGAGTCTGCAGGAGGAGGATAGAGGAGTCTGCAGGAGGAGGACAGAGGAGTCTGCAGGAGGAGGATAGAGGAGTCTGCAGGAGGAGGATAGAGGAGTCTGCAGGAGGAGGATAGAGGAGTCTGCAGGAGGATAGAGGAGTCTGCAGGAGGAGGATAGAGGGGTCTGCAGGAGGAGGACAGAGGGGTCTGCAGGAGGAGGATAGAGGAGTCTGCAGGAGGATAGAGGGGTCTGCAGGAGGAGGACAGAGGGGTCTGCAGGAGGAGGATAGAGGAGTCTGCAGGAGGATAGAGGAGTCTGCAGGAGGAGGATAGAGGAGTCTGCAGGAGGAGGACAGAGGAGTCTGCAGGAGGAGGATAGAGGAGTCTGCAGGAGGACAGAGGAGTCTGCAGGAGGATAGAGGAGTCTGCAGGAGGATAGAGGGGTCTGCAGGAGGAGGATAGAGGGGTCTGCAGGAGGAGGATAGAGGAGTCTGCAGGAGGAGGATAGAGGAGTCTGCAGGAGGATAGAGGGGTCTGCAGGAGGAGGACAGAGGAGTCTGCAGGAGGATAGAGGAGTCTGCAGGAGGAGGATAGAGGAGTCTGCAGGAGGATAGAGGAGTCTGCAGGAGGATAGAGGAGTCTGCAGGAGGAGGATAGAGGGGTCTGCAGGAGGAGGATAGAGGAGTCTGCAGGAGGAGGATAGAGGAGTCTGCAGGAGGAGGATAGAGGAGTCTGCAGGAGGATAGAGGGGTCTGCAGGAGGAGGACAGAGGAGTCTGCAGGAGGAGGACAGAGGAGTCTGCAGGAGGATAGAGGGGTCTGCAGGAGGAGGACAGAGGAGTCTGCAGGAGGAGGACAGAGGAGTCTGCAGGAGGAGGATAGAGGAGTCTGCAGGAGGATAGAGGAGTCTGCAGGAAGAGGACAGCTGAGTCTGCAGGAGGATAGAGGAGTCTGCAGGAGGAGGATAGAGGAGTCTGCAGGAGGATAGAGGAGTCTGCAGGAGGAGGACAGAGGAGTCTGCAGGAGGATAGAGGAGTCTGCAGGAAGAGGACAGAGGAGTCTGCAGGAGGAGGATAGAGGAGTCTGCAGGAGGAGGATAGAGGGGTCTGCAGGAGGAGGACAGAGGAGTCTGCAGGAGGAGGATAGAGGGGTCTGCAGGAGGAGGACAGAGGAGTCTGCAGGAGGATAGAGGAGTCTGCAGGAGGAGGACAGAGGAGTCTGCAGGAGGAGGACAGAGGAGTCTGCAGGAGGAGGATAGAGGAGTCTGCAGGAGGATAGAGGAGTCTGCAGGAGGATAGAGGAGTCTGCAGGAGGATAGAGGAGTCTGCAGGAAGAGGACAGAGGAGTCTGCAGGAGGAGGATAGAGGAGTCTGCAGGAGGAGGATAGAGGAGTCTGCAGGAGGATAGAGGAGTCTGCAGGAAGAGGACAGAGGAGTCTGCAGGAGGAGGATAGAGGAGTCTGCAGGAGGAGGATAGAGGAGTCTGCAGGAGGAGGATAGAGGGGTCTGCAGGAGGAGGACAGAGGAGTCTGCAGGAGGAGGATAGAGGGGTCTGCAGGAGGAGGACAGAGGAGTCTGCAGGAGGATAGAGGAGTCTGCAGGAGGAGGACAGAGGAGTCTGCAGGAGGATAGAGGAGTCTGCAGGAGGAGGACAGAGGAGTCTGCAGGAGGAGGATAGAGGAGTCTGCAGGAGGAGGATAGAGGAGTCTGCAGGAGGAGGATAGAGGAGTCTGCAGGAGGAGGACAGAGGAGTCTGCAGGAGGAGGATAGAGGGGTCTGCAGGAGGAGGACAGAGGAGTCTGCAGGAGGAGGATAGAGGGGTCTGCAGGAGGAGGATAGAGGAGTCTGCAGGAGGAGGATAGAGGGGTCTGCAGGAGGAGGATAGAGGAGTCTGCAGGAGGAGGATAGAGGAGTCTGCAGGAGGAGGACAGAGGAGTCTGCAGGAGGAGGATACAGGAGTCTGCAGGAGGATAGAGGAGTCTGCAGGAGGAGGATACAGGAGTCTGCAGGAGGATAGAGGAGTCTGCAGGAGGAGGACAGAGGAGTCTGCAGGAGGAGGACAGAGGAGTCTGCAGGAGGATAGAGGAGTCTGCAGGAGGAGGACAGAGGAGTCTGCAGGAGGATAGAGGAGTCTGCAGCAGGAGGATAGAGGAGTCTGCAGGAGGAGGACAGAGGAGTCTGCAGGAGGAGGACAGAGGAGTCTGCAGGAGGACAGAGGAGTCTGCAGGAGGAGGACAGAGGAGTCTGCAGGAGGAGGACAGAGGGGTCTGCAGGAGGAGGACAGAGGGGTCTGCAGGAGGAGGATAGAGGAGTCTGCAGGAGGAGGACAGAGGGGTCTGCAGGAGGAGGATAGAGGAGTCTGCAGGAGGAGGATACAGGAGTCTGCAGGAGGAGGACAGAGGAGTCTGCAGGAGGAGGACAGAGGAGTCTGCAGGAGGATAGAGGAGTCTGCAGGAGGAGGATAGAGGAGTCTGCAGGAGGATAGAGGGGTCTGCAGAGGGGTTTACCACCGCTGCTCCTCCCCTGTGCGGTGATGTCATCCACTCTGCTGCCCGAGGCGAACTATAGGATGACGCCCCCCCCCCCCGTCACTCCGCCCACATTATAATCCAATACTGCCCCCCCATGCTGTCCCCAGTAAACATAACGTTTGGTCCCTTGCTGCACAGAGGATGTCAGGAGAGGACACAGCAGCACAGAGGATGTCAGGAGAGGACACAGCAGCACAGAGGATGTCAGGAGAGGAGGGGGCTGATCTTATAGGGGAGGTCACAGCAGCACAGAGGATGTCAGGAGAGGAGGCGGCTGATCTTATAGGAGATGGCCTCCCTCTTCCCTCCCTTATAGATGGACCCCCTCTCCCCCCCCCCTTATAGATGGACCCCCTCTCCCCCCCCCCTTATAGATGGACCCCCTCTCCCCCCCCCCTTATAGATGGACCCCCTCTCCCCCCCCCCTTATAGATGGACCCCCTCTCCCCCCCCCCCTTATAGATGGACCCCCTCTCCCCCCCTTATAGATGGTCCCCCTCTCCCCCCCCTTATAGATGGACCCCCTCTCCCCCCCCCCTTATAGATGGTCCCCCTCTCCCCCCCCCCTTATAGATGGTCCCCCTCTTCCCCCCCTTATAGATGGTCCCCCTCTCCCCCCCCCTTATAGATGGACCCCCTCTCCCCCTCCCTTATAGATGGCCCCCTCTCCCCCCTCCCTTATAGATGGCCCCCTCTCCCCCCCCCTTATAGATGGCCCCCCTCTCCCCCCTCCCTTATAGATGGCCCCCCTCTCCCCCCTCCCTTATAGATGGCCCCCCCTCTCCTCCCCCCTTATAGATGGTCCCCCTCCCCCCTCCCTTATAGATGGACCCCCTCTCCCCCCTCCCTTATAGATGGCCTCCTCTCCTCCCCCCTTATAGATGGTCCCCCTCCCCCCTCCCTTATAGATGGACCCCCTCTCCCCCCTCCCTTATAGATGGCCCCCTCTCCCCCCCCCCTTATAGATGGTCCCCCTCTGCCCCCTCCCTTATAGATGGTCCCCCTCTCCCCCCCCCCTTATAGATGGTCCCTGTCCCCCCTCCCTTATAGATGGCCCCCTCTCCTCCCCCCTTATAGATGGTCCCCCTCCCCCCTCCCTTATAGATGGACCCCCTCTCCCCCCTCCCTTATAGATGGCCCCCTCTCCCCCCCCCCTTATAGATGGTCCCCCTCTGCCCCCTCCCTTATAGATGGTCCCCCTCTCCCCCCCCCCTTATAGATGGTCCCTGTCCCCCCTCCCTTATAGATGGCCCCCTCTCCTCCCCCCTTATAGATGGTCCCCCTCCCCCCTCCCTTATAGATGGACCCCCTCTCCCCCCTCCCTTATAGATGGTCCCCCTCTGCCCTCTTCCCTCCCCCCCCTGCACAGCAGATAAAACAAAAAACAGCACATAACTCACCTGCCATCCGTTCCCCCTGTCGAGTCTCTCTGGTCTGGTCCCGGCTGATGTGCGGCTGCCCTGGGTGTCCCGTCCTGTCCCCGGCAGCGCGCACATCAGAGAGCTCCCCGTATGCCAGTCTCTGTCAGTCTCTCAGCCGGGGGACTAAGGCTGCATTCCCACGTTCCGTGATCCTGACTGATCAGAGTCCCCCCGCGCCCGGGCAGCATCTGTAGTTAGATGCTGGGAGCGGGGGAGACTGTATTCAGAAGCGCCGCGCTGTAGTAACAGCACCGCGCGGCTGATTCATTACAGCGCGGCGCTTATGAATACAGTCTCCCCCGCTCCCAGCATCTAACTACAGATACTGCCCAGGCGCGGGGGGACTCTGGTACATGCATTCCGGGAATCAGTGGCAGATTATAATGTGGGCAGCCGGGCATGGGCCCCCCGGAGCCTCGGGCGGCCGCCAAACCCGCCCATATTATAATCCGCCATATGCCGCCCCCATAATGACAGCTGGTGGCGCCGCCTGAGGCAGACGACTCAGGTCGCCTCATCATTGCGGCGCCACTGATCGGCGCTCACACTGCCCAGGAATCTCGTACGGTTTCTGTCATATAACTGCATCCTCCGCTGCAGCCGCTGTGTGCAACCTGGTTAATGTTTCTCCCCATAGAGCAGAATAGTCCCCCCCCCGGATACCTCCACCCCATGACCCCCCCCCCCCCGGATACCTCCACCCCGTGACCCCCCCCCCCCGGATGCCTCCACCCCGTGACCCACCCCCTCCGGATGCCTCCACCCCGTGACCCACCCCCTCCGGATGCCTCCACCCCGTGACCCACCCCCTCCGGATGCCTCCCCCCCGTGACCCCCCCCCTCCGGATGCCTCCACCCCGTGACCCACCCCCTCCGGATGCCTCCACCCCGTGACCCACCCCCTCCGGATGCCTCCACCCCGTGACCCACCCCCTCCGGATGTCTCCACCCCGTGACCCACCCCCTCCGGATGCCTCCACCCCGTGACCCACCCCCTCCGGATGTCTCCACCCCATGACCCACCCCCTCCGGATGCCTCCACCCCATGACCCACCCCCTCCGGATGCCTCCACCCCATGACCCACCCCCTCCGGATGCCTCCACCCCATGACCCACCCCCTCCGGATGCCTCCACCCCCTGACCCACCCCCTCCGGATGCCTCCACCCCCATGACCCACCCTCTCCGGATACCTCCACACCATGACCCACCCCCTCCAGATGCCTCCACCCCATTGGGCAGTTCCCAGTCTACTGGGGGCAGGTGATGGGCAGTGCCCGGTCTCCTCCTCACTGTAGGGATGGTATGGGGCAGGTGATGGGCAGTGCCCAGTCTCCTCCTCACTGTAGGGATGGTAGAGGGCAGGTGATGGGCAGTGCCCGGTCTCCTCCTCACTGTAGGGATGGTATGGGGGCAGGTGATGGGCAGTGCCTGGTCTCCTCCTCACTGTAGGGATGGTATGGGGGCAGGTGATGGGCAGTGCTCGGTCTCCTCCTCACTGTAGGGGTGGTATGGGGGCAGGTGATGGGCAGTGCCCCATCTTCCCCTCACTGTAGGGATGGTATGGGGGCAGGTGATGGGCAGTGCCCGGTCTCCTCCTCACTGTAGGGATGGTATGGGGCAGGTGATGGGCAGTGCCCAGTCTCCTCCTCACTGTAGGGATGGTATGGGGCAGGTGGTGGGCAGTGCCCAGTCTCCTCACTGTAGGGATGGTATGGGGCAGGTGATGGGCAGTGCCCGGTCTCCTCCTCACTGTAGGGATGGTATGGGGCAGGTGATGGCCAGTGCCCGGTCTCCTCCTCCTCACTGTAGGGATGGTATGGGGCAGGTGATGGGCAGTGCCCGGTCTCCTCCTCACTGTAGGGATGGTATGGGGGCAGGTGATGGGCAGTGCCCGGTCTCCTCACTGTAGGAATGGTATGGGGCAGGTGATGGGCAGTGCCTGGTCTCCTCCTCACTGTAGGGATGGTATGGGGCAGGTGATGGGCAGTGCCCGGTCTCCTCCTCACTGTAGGGATGGTATGGGGGCAGGTGATGGGCAGTGCCTGGTCTCCTCCTCACTGTAGGGATGGTATGGGGGCAGGTGATGGGCAGTGCTCGGTCTCCTCCTCACTGTAGGGGTGGTATGGGGGCAGGTGATGGGCAGTGCCCCATCTTCCCCTCACTGTAGGGATGGTATGGGGGCAGGTGATGGGCAGTGCCCGGTCTCCTCCTCACTGTAGGGATGGTATGGGGCAGGTGATGGGCAGTGCCCGGTCTCCTCCTCACTGTAGGGATGGTATGGGGCAGGTGATGGGCAGTGCCCAGTCTCCTCACTGTAGGGATGGTATGGGGCAGGTGATGGGCAGTGCCTGGTCTCCTCCTCACTGTAGGGATGGTATGGGGGCAGGTGATGGGCAGTGGTCTCCTCCTCACTGTAGGGATGGTATGGGGCAGGTGATGGGCAGTGCCCAGTCTCCTCCTCACTGTAGGGATGGTATGGGGCAGGTGATGGGCAGTGCCCGGTCTCCTCCTCACTGTAGAGATGGTATGGGGGCAGGTGATGGGCAGTGCCCGATCTCCTTCTCACTGTAGCGATGATATAGAGCAGGTAATGGGCAGTGCCTGGTCTCCTCCTCACTGTAGGGATGGTATGGGGCAGGTGATGGGCAGTGCCCGGTCTCCTCCTCACTGTAGGGATGGTATGGGGGCAGGTGATGGGCAGTGGTCTCCTCCTCTCTGTAGGGATGGTATGGGGGCAGGTGATGGACAGTGCCCGGTCTCCTCCTCACTGTAGAGATGGTATGGGGGCAGGTGATGGGCAGTGCCTGGTCTCTTCCTCACTGTAGGGATGGTATGGGGCAGGTGATGGGCAGTGCCTGGTCTTCTCCTCACTGTAGGGATGGTATGGGGGCAGGTGATGGGTAGTGCCCGGTCTCCTCCTCACTGTAGGGATGGTATTGGGCAGGTGATGGGCAGTGGTCTCCTCCTCACTGTAGGGATGGTATGGGGCAGGTGATGGGCAGTGCCCGGTCTCCTCACTGTAGGGATGGTATGGGGCAGGTGATGGGCAGTGCCCAGTCTCCTCCTCACTGTAGGGATGGTATGAGGCAGGTGATGGGCAGTGCCCGGTCTCCTCCTCACTGTAGGGATGGTATGGGGCAGGTGATGGGCAGTGCCCAGTCTCCTCACTGTAGGGATGGTATGTGGCAGGTGATGGGCAGTGCCCGGTCTCCTCCTCACTGTAGGGATGGTATGGGGCAGGTGATGGGCAGTGCCCAGTCTCCTCGCTGTAGGGATGGTATGGGGCAGGTGATGGGCAATGCCCAGTCTCCTCACTGTAGAGATGGTATGGGGCAGGTGATGGGTAGTGCCCGGTCTCCTCCTCACTGTAGGGATGGTATGGGGCAGGTGATGGGCAGTGCCTGGTCTCCTCCTCACTGTAGGGATGGTATGGGGCAGGTGATGGGTAGTGCCCGGTCTCCTCCTCACTGTAGGGATGGTATTGGGCAGGTGATGGGCAGTGCCTGGTCTCCTCCTCACTGTAGGGATGGTATGGGGCAGGTGATGGGCAGTGCCCGGTCTCCTCCTCACTGTAGGGGTGGTATGAGGCATCATACTCCGCTGGATGGTGATGAGGATGAGGTTATACTTCGCCGGATGATGATGATGATGAGGTTATACTCTGCCGGATGATGATGATGATGAGGTTATACTCCGCCGGATGATGATGAGGATGAGGTTATACTCCGCCGGATGATGATGAGGATGAGGTTATACTCCGCTGGATGATGATGATGATGAGGTTATACTCCGCCGGATGATGATGAGGATGAGGTTATACTCCGCTGGATGATGATGAGGATGAGGTTATACTCTGCCGGATGATGATGAGGATGAGGTTATACTCCGCCGGATGATGATGATGATGGGGTTATACTCTGCCGGATGATGATGAGGATGAGGTTATACTCCGCCGGATGATGATGATGATGGGGTTATACTCCGCCGGATGATGATGAGGAGGAGATTATCCTCCGCCAGATGCCGGCAGTAGTCAATGACATTGGCTTCCCCGGCGCTCCAGTGTTTCCCGGGACCTTCCCTCCTCATCATTCCGGGCACGTTCCGCTCTCTCTGGCCAAAAAGGATGTTTCATCTTTCATTTAGAAATTATACACTGGTTCCCCGTCCGCTCCGTCCTCCGATTGGCTGCAAACTTAAAATCAATACTAATCAATGACAGGTCTGTAAAATAAGCCGGGTGAGTCACCGCGTCATCCCACCGCACCTCCCCCACTGGATAGAGCCGTAAGGGCCACGTGTGAGGGGATGTGGGTGTTATAGTATAATGGCGGCACGTGTCACTATACCGCAATATACGGGCACCGAAGAGCAGGTATACAGAGGAGTGTAATAATACATTCATAGCTCCATGTATATAGCCACACTGTATCCCGCAGAGAATGGCGGCCGTGTGTATGATGTCACCTGGATCACCACAGACATGGACTCTCCGTATCGGCAGCTACATTGCTCACATTCCGCGGATATGTGGCGTCTCGTCCCACACGAAGAGATCACTGTGGGGTCAGCGCCTGTGTCACTACAAGGCCTGACTGCCCCCAGCTCTATGGATCATGGCGCTGCCCGTTAGACCGTGCTGACAGCCTTCACCCTCCGCCAGTGACTGGGAACCGTCACATCTATCACTTCTCACAGCTGCAGCTTTGTTACACTTGTCTCCAGTGTAGGAAATCCGCTACGAGGTGACGCTGGTTACCTGCACTGATACACTGTAACAAACTAAGGTTTCATCTATAGTCGTATTCTCCATATATGTTGTTGAGTTCATGGTTAACGTTTCCGATCTTTTCCTCCGCCGTGTGCACAATATCATGGTTTTATTAACCCAAGTGGCTGAGCTCAGGGCTGTTGCGTGACAGTGTGGCGGTCTCTGCTTGGATATAATTAATGTATAGGGGTCTGTTTCCTGCGCTGCTCGATGACTCCCAACTCCAAAACAGTCCTGGACTCAAAATTAGAAAGAACAGAGATCCAGAAGCTCCAGGGGAGGGGGCGACACACCAGACGCTATTCACTTATATGACGGAGACCTCCAACAACTATAGAGACTACAACCCTCATCATCAAACACCAATACAAGACACCAAGAAAGACTCTAATGTACTGTACCGCTTTCCTCTCTAATGTACTGTACCACTGTCCTCTAATGTACTGTACCACTGTCCTCTCTAATATACTATACCACTGTCCTCTAATGTACTGTACCACTGTCCCCTCCTCTAATGTACTGTACCACTGTCCTCTCTAATGTACTGTACCACTGTCCTCTCTAATGTACTGTACCACTGTCCTCTCTAATGTACTGTACCACTGTCCTCTCTAATATACTGTACCACTGTCCTCTAATGTACTGTACCACTGTCCCCTCCTCTAATGTACTGTACCACTGTCCCCTCTAATGTACTGTACCACTGTCCTCTCTAATATACTGTACCACTGTCCTCTAATGTACTGTACCACTGTCCCCTCCTCTAATGTACTGTACCACTGTCCCCTCTAATGTACTGTACCACTGTCCTCTCTAATGTACTGTATCACTGTCCCCTAATGTACTGTACCACTATCCTCTCTAATGTACTGTACCACTGTCCTCTAATGTACTGTACCACTGTCCTCTAATGTACTGTACCACTGTCCTCTAATGTACTGTATCACTGTCCCCTAATGTACTGTACCACTATCCTCTCTAATGTACTGTACCACTGTCCTCTAATGTACTGTACCACTGTCCTCTAATGTACTGTACCACTGTCCCCCCTCTAATGTACTGTACCACTGTCCCCTCCTCTAATGTACTGTACCACTGTCCCCTCTAATGTACTGTAGCACTGTCCTCTCTAATGTACTGTACCACTGTCCCCTCCTCTAATGTACTGTACCACTGTCCCCTAATGTACTGTACCACTGTCCCCTAATGTACTGTACCACTGTCCCCTCTCTAATGTACTGTACCACTGTCCCCTCTAATGTACTGTAGCACTGTCCTCTCTAATGTACTGTACCACTGTCCCCTCCTCTAATGTACTGTACCACTGTCCCCTAATGTACTGTACCACTGTCCTCTAATGTACTGTACCACTCTCCCCCCTCTAATGTACTGTACCACTGTCCCCTCTAATGTACTGTAGCACTGTCCTCTCTAATGTACTGTACCACTATCCCCTCTAATGTACTGTACCACTGTCCCCTCTAATGTACTGTACCACTGTCCTCTAATGTACTGTACCACTGTCCTCTCTAATGTACTGTACCACTGTCCCCTCCTCTAATGTACTGTACCACTGTCCTCTAATGTACTGTACCACTGTCCTCTCTAATATACTGTACCACTGTCCTCTAATGTACTGTACCACTGTCCCCTCCTCTAATGTACTGTACCACTGTCCTCTAATGTACTGTACCACTGTCCTCTAATGTAGTGTACCACTCTCCCCCCTCTAATGTACTGTACCACTGTCCCCTCCTCTAATGTACTGTACCACTGTCCCCTCCTCTAATGTACTGTACCACTGTCCCCTAATGTACTGTACCACTGTCCTCTAATGTACTGTACCACTCTCCCCCCTCTAATGTACTGTACCACTGTCCC
Organism: Dendropsophus ebraccatus; assembly: GCF_027789765.1. Taxonomy (NCBI): domain Eukaryota; kingdom Metazoa; phylum Chordata; class Amphibia; order Anura; family Hylidae; genus Dendropsophus; species Dendropsophus ebraccatus. The sequence goes on along the minus strand of NC_091457.1, from coordinate 3,077,354 downwards.
CTCTAATGTACTGTACCACTGTCCTCTCTAATGTACTGTACCACTGTCCTCTAATGTACTGTACCACTGTCCTCTCTAATGTACTGTACCACTGTCCCCTCCTCTAATGTACTGTACCACTGTCCTCTAATGTACTGTACCACTGTCCTCTCTAATATACTGTACCACTATCCCCTCTAATGTAGTGTACCACTGTCCTCTCTAATGTACTGTACCACTGTCCCCTCTAATGTAGTGTACCACTGTCCTCTCTAATGTACTGTATCACTGTCCCCTAATGTACTGTACCACTGTCCCCTCTAATGTACTGTACCACTGTCCCCTAATGTACTGTACCACTGTCCCCTAATGTACTGTACCACTGTCCTCTAATGTACTGTACCACTGTCCCTAATGTATTGTACCACTGTCCCCTCTAATGTACTGTACCACTGTCCTCTCTAATGTACTGTACCACTGTCCTCTAATGTACTGTACCACTGTCCCCTCTAATGTACTGTACCACTGTCCCCTCTAATGTACTGTACCACTGTCCCCTCTAATGTACTGTACCACTGCCCTCTCTAATGTACTGTACCACTGTCCCCTCTAATGTACTGTACCACTGTCCCCTCTAATGTACTGTACCACTGTCCCCTCTAATGTACTGTACCACTGTCCCCTCTAATGTACTGTACCACTGCCCTCTCTAATGTACTGTATCACTGCCCTCTCTAATGTACTGTACCACTAACCCTCCCTAATGTACTGTACCACTGCCCTCTCTAATGTACTGTACCACTGCCCTCTCTAATGTACTGAACCACTGTCCCCTCTAATGTACTGAACCACTGTCCCCTCTAATGTAGTGTACCACTGTCCTCTCTAATGTACTGTACCACTGTCCTCTCTAATGTACTGTACCACTGCCCTCTCTAATGTACTGTACCACTGTCCTCTAATGTACTGTACCACTGTCCCCTAATGTACTGTACCACTGTCCCCTCTAATGTAGTGTACCACTGTCCCCTCTAATGTAGTGTACCACTGTCCTCTCTAATGTACTGTACCACTGTCCTCTCTAATGTACTGTACCACTGTCCCCTCTAATGTACTGTACCACTGCTCCCTCTAATGTACTGTACCACTGTCCTCTCTAATGTACTGTACCACTGTCCTCTAATGTACTGTACCACTGTCCTCTCTAATGTACTGTACCACTGTCCCCTCTAATGTACTGTATCACTGTCCCCTAATGTACTGTACCACTGTCCCCTCTAATGTACTGTACCACTGTCCCCTAATGTACTGTACCACTGTCCCCTCTAATGTACTGTACCACTGCCCCTTCTAATGTGCTGTACTACTGTCCTGTAATGTACTGTACCGCCGTCCTACATGAGAATTTTTCTGTACAGCACAGGGTAGAAGTTGCAATTGAAGTAAAAAAAGGAGCATTTTGCTTTTGCCAATAAGTGTTGGCACGTTTGGGGTGAACACGTATGGCGTAACATTCCGAATGTAGCCAAAGGACTGACTGAGGCCATAAAGCGTAACAGTGAACCATTGCAAAAAGAACACGCTTCACGGTATGGGTTTCTTTGGTGTGGCTGACATATTCCGCCATCTTGGATATTCGGGGGCTGTTTGTTGGTGCAGTGTCAGCCACGCCCCTTGTAACAGTCGTCCCGCCGGATCACAGGCCTGCGGTGGGGATAGTGACAGCGCAGAGATGGTGTCCTCCGCTCCATCTGCTGTTTTCTACAGTCTTGTCCCTCGGGAATATTTCCCACAAGCGTTACAGGCAATAAGCAGACGTTATTAGGGATAATGAGTGTAATCAGATCTAAGCGTCTGCCACACCGCGCCCACACCGCGTCCGGACCATTTAGCTGGAAATCATCATACATAACAATGCACTTCATACATTTGCCGCATCGTGGAAGTCTTAAAGCCAAGATTTTCAATTTTGCAACACTAAGATTTGGATGGCACCAATTCAAGGCTGAAAAGTTATAAAATACTTTGCATTGGCCACACTCCCTCCGAGTAAGTCCCACCTACATTTCTCTCCACTTACCAATAAGACATGCACTATCATTTCCAACTTTTCCATGCCACAAAAGTGGCGTAACCTGCGTCAAGGCTTAGCAGAGAGTCCTTTTTCTTTCTTTTCCTCCTCCAGCAATAAAGAAGAGCAATGGTGCTGAAAAAGAGCGTCCCTTTTGCAGACATGGCAGCTCAGACAAGTCGAATGAGACGCCGTTCGATAGGGGGCTTAACTCTTCTAGAGGACGGCGCATGCGACGGCCTTCCAGCCCCACATCCATGACAGGTCACGCAGGTGGTCACCACAGAAACAGCAGGGGCGGTGATCGCCAAGTTGTAGGTGACCTGTGGTTGAATCTAGGAGATCATGGAAGCATCCATAGCTGTCAAAATGGCAATGGAGTGCGTTGGCAGCCATCGCCATCTGAGGTCGTCCTGCTACATGCCAGGTTGAGGACCTCCGATTGGAAATTCTGTGGTCGAGAGATGGCTGCTACAAGCCCCAGTCATGGTTATCTGGGTGTAGCTCAGTCTCTGGGGGTGTCCTAGTTACCTGCACTGCGAGATAGGATACGTAGACCTTCTTTACAGTAGCTTTGTCCCATCCAGGCTAGTTCTTGTGTTTAGGATACTGCCCTGAACTTTTCAGACTGGTCCTCGGTATGGGTTAGGTTGTTTCTGGACTCTTCTCCCTTAAGGTGCTTAGCACTGCATAGTAGATATACTGTAGTAGAAATACTGAAAAAAAACCCTGTCTCTAGCTGCATCTGTACACACTAGTGTCTAACTGAACTAGTCCCGGACAAAGGTCCTGGCGTAAGCCAAGCCCTGTATTGGCTACAGCAGGGACGTTTGCTCTGTGTCTTCCACGAGAATCTTGATAAGACTGACTAAACTTCCTCCACCTAGTAACAAACTTCCTATAGGGGCTAAGTAATCTACCCTGTGAGTGGTGGGGATGTGTGTGTGTGCAAAAGAAAGAAAAGAGATTGGTTAGAAGTAGAGAGCACCTCCTATAGGTTAATAAGAGCACATGGTACATGTAAAACAGTTACCCATTACCTTCCTCTGCTGTGCAATACATAGAAATACAAAATACTGACATCTAGTGGTGAAACCAAAGTACCTTTCAACACCACTTAACCTGGAGTAGGAAGCTTTTTGAGAGGCGCACAGGAGAGATACAAAAACACTTGTGGTGGGACACCACAATTTGTCATAGGGCCTTGGCCATAGTCGCTGCATGCTGTTTATTCTCTGCCATTTTACAAGCATGTGAGCGGGGGCAGTCACTTCCAGTAGACGGGTTCACACAACTCCCATGCGTTCCAATAGGGTTGGTCTTCAGCAAGATGGGTGTTACCGGTGATGTCAGCATAGGGGGGGGATCATCTTACTCAGGGCTCCCATGAGGAACTTTTCTTGACTTTTTGGTTCCACCTATTTTATAGTTTGGCAATTTGGTGGGAACAATATACTTTGCTGGAAACTCTTGCAGCATTTCCCGCATTTGTTTTCCCGGGTGATCTGTTAACTCTTGATTCTTGTCCTTGTTGACATCCACCTTACAGACTCCTTGAGAAAGGTGCCTTCACCGAAACGTCGGGATATGTCTGTGTTTACCAGTGTTACACAATAAATGATGCACAAAAGCACTTGCAATTGAATACTCGAGACTACCTTGTCCTTAATTTCATATTATGGAATCGGTGGATTACTATCTATACCTGTTAACTCTTGATGGCACGGCAAAGTCTCTGTGATGCAGTAACTTTTGCAGAATGAATCTTTTGAACAATCTTTTAAGCAAAGACATGTTGGTTCCAGGCCTCTGGACAGCGGTCAGCTCTGCCGTGCCGTGCCGTGCCTGGGATGAATCACAGTAGAATGCAGACTGTCTTGCGTTGTTACAGGCACTAGTGCACAAAGTAAAGCACTGTAAAGGTCCCTAGCAAGGGTTTCAGCAGTTTTGCAGTGAAAACGCACCTCAGTAAAGGCAGTCTCTGATACACTTTAAGGGGGCTTCCGCTTGCGCAAAAACTGACAAATCCTGTTTGTGACACGCCACACGGAGCAGTGCCATGGCCTGGGTTGCTGGTACTGATGTTGGGCGTGCTGGTGGGTTTTGGAGGCTACTTGTCACGGTGGCCAGGAGCAGTAACACCCACCCCTGGACACACTGCAACCGGACCTTAGGACTAAGGTGAGGTGTAGGTGCAAGTGCGGCGTTAGAGATGACACTTCAAGCAATTTTCAAACTTGGGATCCCTGATCTGAATAATTATATCACCATGACCCCTTAAAGGGATTGTCTGAAGTATCTAACTAAAAGTCTGTTACTGTAAGAAAATAAAAATATGATATCCTCACCTATTTTATCTCCGCTGTGTCTAATGCTGCCGCTCCTTGTCAGACCCCCTGCAGAGATGATAAGCCTGTTGTATTGACTGGAGACGCGGATCCGCTGTACCACCGCTAGCGCTGGCGTAAGCTGCACCAGAGAGCAGAGTCTAAGGGGTCTTCACCAGTGCTCACCACAAGGCAGGATGGGTGACCCCCAAGTCACTACCCCTGGCTAGGCTTGCTAGTGGCGACGAACAAGGTGCATGTGGAATCTTGGAGCACAGGTAGTGTCATCTTCATCAGGGGGTTCCACCAAGTCAGCGTCGGCTCCCAAGCACAAGTCATGGTTCCTCATGGTTCCAGAGGCAAAAGGGGGAGGGGCACACCATCAGCTAGTTGGCAGACTAGCGTTCAGGAAGGCCCAGGCAATCGACGGGTACCCCATGGCAGAGACAGCCCTCAACAGCAGTCAAGCAGTGCACGTGCTACAAAGACCTGCCCACTGCGATCAGTGGTGTTAACAGTTTTTCCTTCTCGGTGACGACACAGATCATAATGACGTATTCAGTATCTGTGATCAGAAAGTGGGTCAGGATTTGGGTGCAAACCAGGGTATAAGTTTGATGCGGCAGCACATGGAATGCCGCCACCCCATTGCCTGGAAGAACTGGAATTCCCACACCACTTCTTGCCCGAAACCACTAACAGCTGGAGGTACCATCACGCAGCCACATTTCTGCAAGTCAGCGGCCTTGCTAGGGGATGCTGATGGCTTGTGCCCAACCAAGATGGAGAGTAGTAAGCTCAGGGCTGTCAGGCTGAGAGAATGCAGCCACACCAGGCAGGAACTGCTTCAGTCCACGGAGGATGACATTTTGCAGCAGCTCACCCCTCAACATCTGCAGGTGAGCAATGTAGTTACAGATAACGGAAGGAACATTGTGTCGGCACTGCAGCAAGGAGGATTGACACACGTTGCATGCTCACATGCTGAACCTTCACTTCTCCCCAGGACTGAAGGAGCTGCTTAAGATGTCGAGAAAACTTTGTACTTACTTCAGCCACTCCTACGTGGCACGTGACCCCCTCTACTGAAATCCACAATGGTGTTGGATCTGGTGAAGTTGGTTCATCTGCCATGGTGTAACTTGGCCCTTGGAGATATGGTGGAGCTTGGCCCTCCACATGTCAGACTGGCCGTATGAACAGACAGCAGCCGTCTCCAAATTCCAACATGGCGCATTCTGACAGCTCCATGCAGAACTGCAATTTTCAAGTCACCCATTGGCAGATGATACATGATGTGCGCCAATTGCCGTTTGAGGAAAACACGACTACAGGAGAGCCTTGTAATTCTCCTGTGTACAGCTCCTGCTAGATGTATATAACATGAATATGTTGGGCCTTCTAGTTCTCCTGATTGGACGGTTGCAAGGGCTCATGGATAATCCCTTGCACCCGCCAACTCAATAGAACATATGAAAACGTGTAATGAATCTGACAAAAATTTCTCTAGTCCTAACCTAAACCAGCAGCTTCTGGTATCTAGAAAATAACATTGATTGTCACCAGTATCACCATCATAATTATCACCAGTATCACCAGTATTACCATTATAATTATCACCAGTATCACCATCATAATTATCACCAGTATTACCATTATTACCATTATAATTATCACCAGTATTACCATCATAATTATCACCAGTATCACCAGTATTACCATCATAATTATCACCAGTATCACCATCATAATTATCACCAGTATCACCAGTATTACCATTATAATTATCACCAGTATCACCATCATAATTATCACCAGTATCACCATCATAATTATCACCAGTATCACCAGTATTACCATTATAATTATCACCAGTATTACCATTATAATTATCACCAGTATTACCATCATAATTATCACCAGTATTACATCATAATTATCACCAGTATCACCAGTATTACCATTATAATTATCACCAGTATTACCATCATAATTATCACCAGTATTACCATCATAATTATCACCAGTATCACCAGTATTACCATTATAATTATCACCAGTATTACCATCATAATTATCACCAGTATTACCATCATAATTATCACCAGTATTACCAGTATTACCATTATAATTATCACCAGTATTACCATCATAATTATCACCAGTATACCATCATAATTGTCACCAGTATTGCCATCATAATTATCACCAGTATCACCAGTATTACCATCATAATTATCACCAGTATCACCATCATAATTATCACCAGTATCACCAGTATCACCAGTATTACCATTATAATTATCACCAGTATTACCATCATAATTATCACCAGTATCACCATCATAATTATCACCAGTATTACCATCATAATAATCACCAGTATCACCATCATAATAATCACCAGTATCACCATCATAATAATCACCAGTATCACCATCATAATAATCACCAGTATCACCAGTATTACCATCATAATAATCACCAGTATCACCATCATAATTGTCACCAGTATTGCCATCATAATTATCACCAGTATTGCCATCATAATTATCACCAGTATCACCATTATAATTATCACCAGTATCATCCCCATCATTACCGGCACTGTCATCATCATCATCCATTGTGATCCCAGCTGTCAGTGACTGATCTGCCCTCGTACGTCGCTGTCCACACCAGTATTGATCATTTGATTATCTGATCCATGATTCAGGGACTGCAGTACTTAGTACAGCCACAATGTGGTGCTCTATGCAGACACTCATTGAAGAGGCTCATGCATCCTTCTCAGCAGTGGGATCAGGCCCCTATCCTAAAGATTAATGAACCAGCCTGTAGCTGATCCCCCCCCCACCCCCGAACGGGGCTGTAACTGATCCCCCCAGCACCAGCCTGTAGCTGATCCCCCCTGAGCGCCGGCCTGTAGCTGATCCCCCCTGAGCACCGGCCTGTAGCTGATCCCCCCTGAGCACCGGCCTGTAGCTGATCCCCCCTGAGCACCGGCCTGTAGCTGATCCCCCCAGCTTCTAGCAAGTATACTTTATGAGTCTTTAGACTTGTAGAGGTTAAATCACTTGGAGATAAATCACTGCTTTAGGCCAGTGCACTCCACATACCCTGGAATAGACTTGACATAGAAGACACAGTGCTGGACAGTGGGCTACCTTAAAGGGGTATATCAAGATAAAACTAACTTGTCCATAGGACAAGTAAGAGATTGCGGGGGTCCGACCTCTGTACCCCAGGCAATCCTGTGGACAGGGGACATGTTAGTTTTATCTTGGAATACCCCTTTAAGGGGGGACCTATCAAGACCCTTGGGTACTTAGCGGTAGGGGACTCTAACCACCTTGAGCCAGTGGTGATAAACAGAACCTGTATCCATGGTTACGGAAATCCACCTATTGCTGTCCGAGGGCACTGAGTGACACAAATTCAGGAACTCAAACCCCACCTTGTGGGTGCAGCGAGCCGTCAGGGTTACTGTCATGAATGTGCCTGTGCCGAACTCCGTGCGCCCCTTGGCTCGTGCTGCGCGCCTGAGATGGCGCTGATATTCAGTGTTTTTGTATGTTTGTGCAGTTTCCTGAACCTTGTCTGAACACTGCTCTATTTCCTTCTGTGTTTGTTCAGCCACACCCGCTTTGCCTGAGATACTCCTGGCCACTCCGGAGTTAACTCTGATGCTGGTTAGCTAGTCTGATTGACTGTTCTCTCTGCCAGTCAGGTTGCTCTTGCCCCAGGTGTTCTGAGGAGATTAGGGGTTTGGTCCAATCAGCTCCTGCACTGGACCTCTGGTCTCCTATATAGTGTCTGCCAGCCGGCCTCTCACTGCCGGATACTGAGCGCGTCTCTGCCGGCCTCTCACTGCCGGATACTGAGCGCGTCTCTGCCGGCCTCTCACTGCCGGATACTGAGCGCGTCTCTGCCGGCCTCTCACTGCCGGATACTGAGCGCGTCTCTGCCGGCCTCTCACTGCCGGATACTGAGCGCGTCTCTGCCGGCCTCTCACTGCCGGATACTGAGCGCGTCTCTGCCTGGTTCTGGTTCTCTTGCTCTGTTTATTCTGACCCCTTTGCCTGTGTTTCTGACCACTCCTGCTAGCTGCCTGCCCCTGACCATATTGCCTGTTTATTGACCTTGCTTTTGGATTGTGATTCTGTACCGTGTTGCCCGATTGTTGTGACCCGGACTGTGGACTATTCTTTATTGTGTTTTGTCTGTCTGTCTTGTCTTTGTGTCCCACCTAGCCAGTGCAGGGACCGCCGCCCAGTTGCTCGCCGCCATCTTAGGGCGGATTGTGGCAAATAGGTAGAGGACAGTGGGCGGGGCTGAGCTTAGGGCTCACTGTCTTGTATTGTCCTGCTGTCCGGTTCCTGACAGTTACCCTATAGGTCCTAGCACATTTGCAGCAGAGTTCTTGGCTTCAGTTGCTCTTACTTGACTGCTGTCTGGCTCCTGTCGCAGTTATCAGGGTTCTTGAAGAAGACGGAGACGATAGCCACCCAGCATGGATAAGTCCTTACTCCACTTCTACAGTAGCCTCACTGCGGGTGTTACTAGCCCAGCATGGCGAGCACTGGAACTCTTGAAGAAAAGGATCAAGAATCAGGTTTGAACCTCACAGATGGGTTCTGGCCTCCAGGCCCTGGGCAGTCCTTCAGTAGGGACAACTCTCTATGGCTCTCTCTCGACGGATCCCTACTGCTCTACCACCATATAGAGGTCTTAAGGGTCTCTGATTGCGGGAAAAATAATCAGGAGACATCAGTCCAACCTCTCATAGGTAAGGGCAATCAAAGGAAAATCACACAACATACTCTACTCATAAGACTTGGCTGGAGTGCAACCAAAAAGATGTCAGCATCTGCCATGAGGTTACATGGAAAAAGGAACAACCAACTACTGGGGGCAACTATATCTGTAAGAGGCAGCACCAACTACTGGGGGCAACTATATCTGTAAGAGGCAGCACTAACTACTGGGGGCAACTATACCTGTAAGAGGCAGCACTAACTATTGGAGGGGAGGGCAATGATACCTGTAAGAGGCCGCACTAACTACTGGGAGGGCAAACTATACCTGTAAGAGGCAGAACTAACTACTGGGGGCAACTATATCTGTAAGAGGCAGCACTAACTACTGGGGGCAACTATATCTGTAAGAGGCAGCACCAACTACTGGGGGCAACTATATCTGTAAGAGGCAGCACCAACTACTGGGGGCAACTATATCTGTAAGAGGCAGCACTAACTACTGGGGGCAACTATATCTGTAAGAGGCAGCACTAACTACTGGGGGCAACTATATCTGTAAGAGGCAGCACTAACTACTGGGGGCAACTATATCTGTAAGAGGCAGCACTAACTACTGGGGGCAACTATATCTGTAAGAGGCAGCACTAACTACTGGGGGCAACTATATCTGTAAGAGGCAGCACTAACTACTGGGGGCAACTATATCTGTAAGAGGCAGCACTAACTACTGGGGGCAACTATATCTGTAAGAGGCAGCACTAACTACTGGGGGCAACTATATCGTAAGAGGCAGAACTAACTACTGGGGGCAACTATATCTGTAAGAGGCAGCACTAACTACTGGGAGGACCAACTATATCTGTAAGAGGCAGCACTAACTACTGGGGGCAACTATTCCTGTAAGAGGCAGCACTAACTTCTGGGGGCAACTATATCTGTAAGAGGCAGCACTAACTACTGGGGGGGTCAACTATACCTGTAAGAGGCAGAACTAACTACTGGGGGCAACTATATTGTACGAGGCACAACTAACTACTGGGAGGACCAACTATATCTGTAAGAGGCAGCACTAACTACTGGGAGGGCCAACTATACCTGTAAGAGGCAGCACTAACTACTGGGAGGGCCAACTATACATGTAAGAGGCAGCACTAACTACTGGGAGGGCCAACTATACCTGTAAGAGGCAGAACTAACTACTAGGAGGGCAAACTATACCTGTAAGAGGCAGAACTAACTACTGGGAGGGCAAACTATACCTGTAAGAGGCAGCACTAACTACTGGGAGGGCCAACTATACCTGTAAGAGGCAGCACTAACTACTGGGAGGGCCAACTATACCTGTAAGAGGCCACACTAACTACTGGGAGGGCAAACTATATCTGTAAGAGGCCACACTAACTACTGGGGGCAACTATATCTGTAAGAGGCAGCACTAACTACTGGGGGCAACTATACCTGTAAGAGGCAGCACTAACTACTGGGGGCAACTATACCTGTAAGAGGCAGCACTAACTACTGGGGGCAACTATACCTGTAAGAGGCAGCACTAACTACTGGGGGCAACTATACCTGTAAGAGGCAGCACTAACTACTGGGGGCAACTATACCTGTAAGAGGCAGCACTAACTACTGGGAGGGCAAAATATACATGTAAGAGGCAGCACTAACTACTGGGAGGGCCAACTATACCTGTAAGAGGCAGCACTAACTACTGGGAGGGCCAACTATACCTTTAAGAGGCAGCACTAACTACTGGGAGGGCCAACTATACCTGTAAGAGGCCACACTAACTACTGGGAGGGCCAACTATACCTGTAAGAGGCAGCACTAACTACTGGGAGGGCCAACTATACCTGTAAGGCCTTATGCACACGTTCCATAATTTTTTCGGGTCCGGAAACCACCTGCTAAAAATTAGGGGTTGGACATCCGTATTGCTTCCGTATTGCATCCGGAAGCACGGAAGTCTGATGATGCCTGCAATCCCAACCCGAGCACGGAAGCATCCCCAGTTGCCATGGTGATCACAGGAGGACACTTCTGTGCTTGGTCTTTACAGACATCATCAGACCCCTCCTGCGATCACCATGGCAACCGGGGACGCTTCCGTGCTCGGCCGGAATCAGACCCCCCCTGCGGCATCAGACCCCCCCCCCCCTCTGCGGCATCAGACCCCCCCCCCCCCTCTGCGGCATCAGACCCCCCCCCCCCCCCTCTGCGGCATCAGACCCCCCCCCCCTCTGCGGCATCAGACCCCCCCCCCCCCCTCTGCGGCATCAGACCCCCTCTGCGGCATCAGACCCCCCTCTTCGGCATCAGACCCCTCTCTGCGGCATCAGACCCCCCTCTGCGGCATCAGACCCCCCTCTGCGGCATCAGACCCCCTCTGCGGCATCAGACCCCCTCTGCGGCATCAGACCCCCTCTGCGGCATCAGACCCCCCTCTGCGGCATCAGACCCCCCTCTGCGGCATCAGACCCCCCTCTGCGGCATCAGACCCCCCTCTGCGGCATCAGACCCCCTCTGCGGCATCAGACCCCCTCTGCGGCATCAGACCCCCTCTGCGGCATCAGACCCCCCTCTGCGGCATCAGACCCCCTCTGCGGCATCAGACCCCCTCTGCGGCATCAGACCCCCTCCTGCGGCATCAGACCCCCTCCTGCGGTAATGATGCGATCTCCTATGCGATCCTCCTGTGCCGTTCTGCCTTCAGTGCTCTTAATTGATTCATTGATACTTTCCTAACTACATTGTAAACACCCCAATTTATTGAGGTAATTGGTACTTTGTAGCCCAGCTGCCAATCATCATTACCAATTAGCTCAATAAATTGGTGTTTACTATGTGGTTAGGAAAGTATCAATGAATCAATTGAGAGACTGTGAGCAGTGAATGAATGGCCTGTCAGCTAAATTCGGCACAATATAAAGTATGCAATGTTCCGAGCAGGCACCCTTCTGTATGGTCTTCACCTTGTGGAGTACTACAGATCCCAGCTCTCTGATATACCATCACCAACACTGCCTCAATACATTCGTCTACTGATTCTGCTACAATCGGCACACGATAGGATTCTGCTACAATCGGCATACAGTGTGCAGCAACAGAGATCCGGAGAACTATAGATCCCAGCACTTCTATATACTGCTGTGCAAATAGGAGCATGAGTTATCTATATTTTTCTACGGAAATACGGATGCCAAACATGTTGTAATCCGCAAACAATCCGTAGACAATTGATGTCAATGAGAGAATCCGTGAAAAAATCTGGGTCCGCACCGGGTCCGCACTAGGACATGTCCTTTTTTTTTTACGGATTGATTTTCATCCATTTCTGCAACTGATCGTGTGAATAGGACAATGGACATCAATGTGCACTAACTCAGATACGGAAATACGAATCCGTAAATTACGGAACGTGTGAATAAGGCCTAACATACAGCACTAACTACTGGAGGGGAGGGCAACGATACCTGTAAGAGGCCGCACTAACTACTGGGAGGGCAAACTATACCTGTAAGAGGCCGCCAGGGCCGGTTTTAGACTAGATGTGGCCCTGGGCGAAGTTAAAGGTGGGGCCCCAAATGCTGAAATATTTTAGCAACAATTTAAGGTCCCCATACATGTTACTCTTTTGTTGGTGGTACCTGTTGCTCCTGGTGGGTTCGGCCATCAGCGTAAGGTGTATGGGGCTCTCTGGACAGTCCTCTGACAGATGATATCAGTGGACATAGGGGGTCGAGCTTGATGGAAAATCAATGCCCAACCTCTTTGTTCTCAGAGAGATAAGCCGGCATCAGATCTGTATGGCTATGGCTTTCCCCTCTCATAGAGAACACAGGAACACTCAGATGTGCCAAATTTCTGTGTATGGGGAGGACGGGACCGGATGGGACAGATAATTGTCAGCTGAAGGATTGTTCAGCCAGCAGTTATTGGAAGTGTACGGCCACTTTTAAGGCCGTATTACACGGCCTGATATTCCGCAGAAGCGAGCGCCAATCTGGTAGAATGGAGCTCGCTTAGAGAGCCTACTACATGGCTCTTTTATGATGCAGCAAAAGCTATGGAGGAGATTTATCAAACTGGTGT